>NC_088782.1:32073106-32376136 GCF_958450345.1 Calliphora vicina | reverse complement strand
GGGGGTATACTAGATTCGACATAGCCGAATATAACACTCTCACTTGTTTAGTTTTTGAATAGTCGACTTTAGTTTTTTATGAAAAGTTTACTTTTCCTCTATTTTTTATCTTTTCAACCATTTTTCTAGGTAATAGGCTTTTCGATCTTTTTGGGATAACGTAATCGAATTGTTTATCTTTTTCCGACTTTTCAACTTTTTCCACAAATTATTCGAATAATCGACTTTTAGAACCATACTGAATACATTAAGAATAAATATTTTCCAAAATAGACCTCTAAAAAGGTTTGAATTTTGAGCCCTTGTATAAGCCATGCCTTTGAGTAGATGTACCTGTGTAGCTATTCTATGAGGCATTATTAACAGGATTGCCTTATTGTAGATACAAAACTTTCAAAGTTTTTGTGAAGCCGGTTATTTGTTACTATTTTAAATATATCTGCACGTGCCGAAATAAACTGTATAATTACATTAATTAAATAGTTATTTTGATTAAACAGCACACAAACAATCTACCACAAATTTAATACTTGGTCGATTCACAAGGTCTCCTATCATATCATATTGTCATGATGTTCTAATATTTCTCAATGTTTTGAAAATGTTGTTATTGCCTTTCAAGCAAAAAATTTCCTAAAATAATACTATTCCGTATACGGAAAAAACTATTTCTTAAACCGTTTCATTCAAATATTTATCCCATATTGAACTGGTTTCAATTATTTCATAATTGAATGAAGTATTCATATGCTCAAAAACTAAATTTTCTGATATTTTCTATTGAATTTTGAGTTTTGCATTTGATAATTTTGACAATTGAATATACAATTTTCATTATTGGTTGAATTTTAAATACAAAAATTATTGAATAGATAATTTTCGTAATTGAAAACACATTTTTGTTATTTTTTGTGTTTTCAATTACCAAAATTATTTATTCAATAATTTTTGTTTGAATTGAAATATAGTTTTTTCTGTGTATGCTGTGTTTATTGTGTTATCGTAACCAACCAGCAGAGACCTGCATCGAATGCCTAAGAGCCAGTTAAGCCGACCCGCCGAGTCGTGATATATTACAACATTATGACAATATGACATGATAGGAGACCTTATGAATCAGCCAACTATGTATAAGCTCTTTATTTTAAATATCTACTGCGAATATAACTAAAAATTGTTTTAAGCAACAGCTTAAAGAAAATTCTCATACTTATAAATACAAATTAATTTAATGTACTTAATGTAAAACGGTTCCTTAATAAATAAACAAACGTGTAGACCATTAAATGGTTGACATGTGATTTCAAGGTTGCACCATCCCAAAAGGAAGGTTAATATTCTATAATAATACTGCGATTGACTATATCAAAGAAATTTTTGCAGGATTGTCGATGACAATAAACTACAACACAAAAATATTATTATTCATGTCATTAAGGCAACACCTTCCATTAGCCATAAATAGAAATAGAATAAAAGAAGACAAATAGCTAAGAAAAATGGAAAAACAGAGACGATTTGTAAGTAAGTAATAATTAAATTAAACAAATATTTTCAGCACTTACTGTGGGAAAGACTTTATTTCGATTGCTGGATAACACACTTTTGATATGAGTAGTTATAAATTAGTTTATACAGGTTTTGATAATAATGGTAATAAACATGATGGTTTGAGAGGTGGACACTTTGTTTTAGTTATATTTAAATGTTATAGATCAATACAATTTGATTATGGTTAGACTGTGGGATACTAAGTTTAATTTTGATTTGCTTACACCTAGCTTAACCCCTTTATCCTTTTTGATATGGCTAAGTGAGCTAGTTAGTCCAATAAAAACTATTTTTTCTTATCTCTAATTTTCATTAATAAAGGGTTTTTTGTGTGAGCCAGTCTAACATGCTAGGTACTTCAGTTGAAGTATACAACAACACGTCTAATCCTTTAAACGAAGAAGTCTAAAGACTTTTATAGAGCAAGTGTACATAGAGCGGAAACTAGAAAAAAAACTCAAACAAAAATATTACTCAAAATAATCACACATTCGAGTCTTGTTTTTGTTTTCACATTGTTTATCTTACTAATACATTTTCAGCATTTAGTTGTTTGACAACTGAGTTAGGTCTTTGACAGTAGAGTTTCCGCTCTCTGTATATTTTTATATGGTCCAAACAACCACATAACGGTTTTGTTTGATCAAGAGAATAGCCAAAGAAAATTGAGAGTTTATTTGAATCTATACTAAACTATTACTCTCATTCTCTCTTTGTCTACCAGTTTATTAGTGGAAAAGTTATATTAAATAATTAATGCAGTTGTTTTAATATTTGAAATAATAATTCCACACCTGAACACATTGACAAGCATATAATAAATATAATATTAGCTGTATTTATAAGGGGTGTTCCTGGTCACCACAGGTCCAATTATAATTCAAGGTTATTTTTTGTTTGTATTCTATTATAGCAGCAAGGGTACATTTTATTGTAAGTACTGGTATTTGTTGTTATTAAATTGATTAAGTCATTTTAATTTTAAAATGTCATCGATTGGAGAGAAATTAAAAAAGTATTTAGTAATGAAAATATTCAAATTCAGTATAGTGTAAGTAATGAATGATTCCAGTTAGAAATAGGGGAATTCAGTAGGGTAGTCATTATTTTCCAATTTTCGATGCTCCCAAGCTATAAAATAGTTCTGAAACTAAATTCAGAACATTTATTTTAAGATTTTGCATGTTTATCTAATTGAATAATTACCAGACATGTATTTGGTACTTTATTTAAATTCGTACACTTTAGGGAAGAAAACGGCTAAAAACTGTTTTGGTAGCTTTTAGACATCCTATGTATCTTTTAAACCATTAAAAATATAAACAATTTTATACTATATTAAATATTATTTTCTTATCAAAAAATTCCTAATATAAATTTGGTAATTTTTGGAAATTCAAACCTTTAAGGGACTATATTTATTTTCGGTATTTTTATACCCTTCACCTTCGTGAGAAGGGTTAATATAAGTTTGTCATTCCGTTTGTAATTTCTACAATACAATTTTCCGACTGGATCTGGATCCTTATAGATAGTGGAGTCGATTAAGCCATGTCCGTCTGTCTGTCTCTTGAAATCAACTTTCCGAAGCCCACAAATAACTTACAAATACACGATTCATACTGAGATATAAAGAAAAAACCAGGATAACATCGATTTTTGATCTATTTTTGACTTATATCTGGATTACTAAGTCATTAATATAGACAATATGGATATCTAATGATAGATATTTCAAAGACCTTTGCAACGACGTATAAAACCATAGTAAGTTGGATCTACAATGGGTAATCAGCAAAAAATATTTTAAACCCAAATTTTTTTTTTCACCAAAATTTTTTTTTCGCTAAATATTTAAATATTTAAAACACAATTCGAAAAAATTTTTTTTTACAAAAAATAAAAAAAAACAACTTTGGAAATAAAAATAAATTTTGTTTACCTAAAAATATTTAAAATTTTTATTTTGAAGTATAATTTGGTGAAGGGTATATAAGACACGGCACAGCCGAATATAGCTCTCTTACTTGTTTTTTCATAAAATAATCTTTTTCTATAAATTGACTGACACATAAATATCTTATATACACGCAGAGAAAAAACATGGTTCGACATGGTTACGACAACTGTACTGTGATCGTTGTAACAATATATTGTTGTCGTAAACATATAATTGTTGTTTTATTTAAATTAAACAACATTTTAGTTACTGTAACCATTAAATGTTATAAATATGAATATGGTTCACCGGATGGTTCGGACAACTAAATAATGATAAATAGGTAAACATATTATGTTATGTACAACCATTAAATGTTAAGTTTCTATACGCGTAGTCATAATATGTTTAAGATGTAAACATGATATGTTTACAACAACTAAATAATGATAAATAGGTAAACATATTATATTATGTAGTCATAATATGTTTAAGATGCAAACAAAATATGTTTACTTTTAAAAGTATTTTTTTCAACCATCTGGTGTTTGTCTAAACTGTGTTATTTTTACAAGTAAATTGTGAGTGTCTGTAATTCCCATTCGCTCTATAGTTTTATTTGTATATTATCTTTAACTTTGCTAGAACGAATAACAATAAATTTCAGTGAATTTATCAATAATATTTTAATTCGGAATTTAGTACCTTAAAACTAAAACCTATTAAAATAAAATTTTTTAATAATATGATTAATTTGGATCATAATATGATTATTTTGGGTCATATTATGATTGATTTATATCATAATATGATTATTTCAGAACATATGATATTTCATGATACCAATAATGATCATAATATGTTTTGGACTACAAGCTTAAATCTGATCATAATATGTTGCTCTTAGTTTATGGTTACCACAACCATGTTTTTTCTCTGCGTGTACTAAAATTTATTTGAATACAATTTTTATCATCATCACAATGTGGACAAAAAAGTACCCAAAACGGATAAAAACGGGAAAATACATTTTATACGAAATTCTAAAGACAATTTTGATACAATTTTAAAAGTTTAAATCAAACAAAAATTAAGTAACATTTTTTTTATTTCAAACTCGAGTACAAAATATAAGATTGGGCCAAATCTGGTTAAGCAGTTTGGTACTTTTTTAAAACGTATCTTTTTCTTGAGAAACTGAATATAACTGACATACTTATGGGGTAATAAAGTATGTACCATAAAGGGAGAACAGATTGTACTTTTTTGTTGCTCTATTGGTACTTTTTATACCCACCACCATAGTGGGGAGGGTATAATGCGTTTGTGCAGATGTTTGTAACGCCCAAAAATATTAGTCTAACACCCACCTTAAAGTATACCTATCGACTAGGGTATTCAATCGGTTAACCGTTAATCGGTTAATCATTCGGTGATCGGTCCCCATTAAGGCCCACTTCCGAAAATCACTCAAAAATATAAATTATTGAAATTTTAAAAGAAAAATGTTTTTGATCTTTTACTTAGTGTATGGTATTATATGGTCGCGCTTGACCGACCATATTTTCTTACTTGTTTTTTTATTCTAGAAGCATTATTTTCTGTAATAATTAGAGTGTCCAAAAAACCGGTTTCCGGTTTAACCGAAAAAGTGTGTTTTTGAAAAAACAGCATTCGGCTTTGGTTTAAAAAAAACGGTTTTTATGCAATGACCTTATTGTTTTTTCATCCTATTTCAATTTTGTGGACGCTAATAAGAAACGTGTTAAGAATTGTGTCCTAAATCCTCGGAAATTTTACATTTTTGAATTCTTAAGGCTCTATTTTTATTGAATTATTTTATATATTTTACGAAATATTATCAATTTCTATAAAATAAATCAATATTTTTAAAAATGGTATCAAAAGCTAAAATCTGGTCTAAATTCTGTATTTAGCTGCGAGAAAATTTAACTATCTTCACGACATCTAGATTAATCGAAGACTGCCGGGTATCTCTAAATGATATAGGGAGACATTCTGGGATAACGCTTATATCCTGGATACAATGGAAATCAGGGTAATTGTATAGCAGACGAATTTTGCCAGAAGTTGAACGATGATGATCGAGGAGGCAATTGATCCCTTTTCTGCTATTTGCTTGCAAAATGTAAGATGATTGTATAGCAGAAACTAAATATATGGGCTTGCACAGAACAGGTAGACTAATGAATCCATTATAACACATGCTAAAAGAATAGGTCTACAGTTTAACGAGACTTACCGCCGACAAATCATCAAAACTGGAGTAATATTATTTTGAAATTGAAAAGCCACAATACATTCCATTGTTAGAATTTAAAATTCATTGAAAAATAAATATTTCCAATAATTAATACAGAATAACAATAAAATATAAAATGCATTTTTCTGCAACAAAAAATTAAGTGTATAAAATAGTTTGGGACACTCCTTATTTTTTGAAAAGGAGACTAAATGAATAGAAGTATTTTTTGTTGTTAACAATTTACTTTGTATTTAGTCTCAGCTATGTGTATTTACATACGATAACACAAATATATAGGGGTATAACTTTTGAAACGTTTTTAAAAATTTGGAATCAGACCTAACCATATAACGTATAACTTGAGCATAAAAACTAAAAACTGTATCAACTTTGGAAATATTCAAAGAACGCTACCATTGAGATATAAAAATTAAAATATTAAAAACTTATAGAAAAATATTTGTCATTACGAATTATCATTACCAATATTTTTAATAAAACAATTTGAAATGATCTCAATACAACGAAGGATATTAAAATAATTCAAAATTATTAAAAAATATCCTGTATACCAGTAATTAGTCTGTGCGAAAGAGAGTCTTTCTATGGTTACACACCTAATATCTAAACTTTGTTTACTTGTAGAATGTTTTGTTATACAAATTAACTAAATCTGTTGTTGTATGTGTGTTAAATATACAAGTAAGTATAATGTCCTAATATGTATCTATGTATCTGTATTGTACTTCATTTACACCGTAAATAAATTAATGGTTACTTTTTATTTGAGATTTTAGTATTCATTCTATTGTCCTGTCAAGCAGAACTAACAATTGTAAGTGATTTACTCAGAACGGATATAACAATAATAATAAATAATAACAAAACATATACGAATGTAATGAAATTCAATATGCAATTTATTTAACGATTTAACGACATTCATATGCATGTACTTATATTCGAATAATGTACATACTCGCATGTATTTATTAATGATGAATGTGTCCTTATATTTGTTTGTGATTAATATTCAACGTATGCTGCCACCTTAAATGGAATATTTCCGGAAGTTATTTGCTTTAACAACAATATTAAATATACTAATTAAGAAAATATAATAAAAATATAAATAATTACCCACAATTCAAATTAAGAATAAGAGAATTGTCATGTGCCACATTGTGTGAAGTGATTTCAGAGAATTTATATGAATACAAATAATTTGGCATATATTTGTAGTGTAAAATTTTCGGACTATATAAATTGTGGATTAAATATTGGATTACTTACTGTTTATTAAAAAAAGGTATAAGAAAAGAAGAAACTTAAAATGACAAATAGACATTCAACTTTATTGGAATATAAAATAACGGTTTTTTATTATTTGATAAAATTAAAAGTTCAAAGTGCAAGTTTAAGTTGTTATAAACATTATGATTTTGGTATTTTAATCTGGTTTATAGATAACAAAGCTAACATTGTTTGTAATGTTTGTTTTTCTTTAACTGTAGCTGAAGTTTAAGCTCAAAACAAAAAATTGTGCTGAATCTGAATATTTTGGTAGTAAATCGTCCATTTTTATCTGGCTGATTCGCTTGATATATATGAGTAATTATTTTTGAATGATATACTCCAAAGATTCCTCACGGCCGGCGCTATGGAATTTCCGACAGTTGATAATGGCCATATTGTTCAAGCTACGTCTGTAAAATTGACTATCATTTATTCAGTTATAAGGCCCACTTCTGGATGAAATGCGTCTTATCTCCAACAAACAAAATTGTAGAATTTGGGACGATACCAATCTACATGAGGTCCAAGAGTGTCCAATGCTTCCCGAACAAGTCACTGTGTAGGTTTTGGTTCATGGTCTCTCATCGGACCATATTTATATGAGAATGACGCGTCGTAACGTCTACTTACTTTAACGTCGCAACGTTAGCCAGACCATCACTGTCAACGGCGAGCGTTACAATTCGATAATTATCAACTTCTTTTGGCCTGAATTGGATGGTATGGACACCAAAGCCATGTGGTTTCTACTTGATGCCGCTATGTGTAATACACCACATGTCATATTGGACAATCTGCACGAGCAATTTGAGGGTATGTCATAGCAAGTGGATGTGAACTGGCCACCCAGTTCGTGCGATTTGACCCCATTACAATTTTGTTTTGGGATTTTCTTAACAAAACCAACATAAATCATGCCATCGCTAAAATTCAGACTGATTTATGCGCCAGAGTCATGGAAAATGGTTTTTTGCTTCGAAATTTTGTGTCAATAAAGCGTCATATGCTGGAAGTTTTGCTTGACTTTTTTAATTTTAAAACAAGTAAGAGAGCTATATTCGGCTGTGCCGAATCTTATATACCCTTCACCAAATTATACTTTAAAATAAATTTGTTTAAATATTTTTAGGTAAACAAAATTTAATTTTTTTTTTTAAATTTTTTTTTTTTGAAAACAAATGTATGATAAAAAAAATTTTTTGATAAAAAAACAAGTAGAGAGCTATATTCGGTTGTGCCGAATCTTATATACCCTTCACCAAATTAAACTTAAAAATATTTCTTTTTGAAATATTTTTATTTAAACAAAATCAAATTTTTTTTTCCAAATTGTTTTTTAATTTTTTTTAAAAAAGTTTTTTCAAAATTTTTTTTTTTAAATTTCTTTAATTAATTTTTTTGGAAAAAGAATTTATGACAAAAAAAAAATTTTTGATGAAAAAAGAAATCGGGTTAAAAAATATTTTTTCCCGGTTTTGACCTATTGTAGGTCCATTTTACTATAGCTTTATATACATCGTGCAATGGACTTTGAAATATCTATCATTAGTATCCATATTGTCTATATTAATGACTTAGTAATCCAGATATAGGTCAAAAATAGGTCAAAAATCGAGGTTGTCCTAGTTTTTTCCTTATATCTCAGCCATTTGTGGACCGATTTTCTCGATTTTAAATAGCGACCGAGCCGGAAGAATTTCGGAGATATTGATGTATGAATCGTGTATGTAAGTTATTTGGGGGCTTCGGAAAGTTGATTTCAACACACAGACGGACTGACGGACATGGCTATATCGATTCCGCTATCTATAACGATCCAGAATATATATACCTTATGGGCTCGCAAATGAAAAATGTGGAAATTACAAACGGAATGACAAACTTATATATACCCTTGCCACTCATGGTGAAGGGTATACAAATTCGGGTTAAAAAATATTTTTCCCGATTTTGACCCATTGTAGGTCCAACTTACTATAGCCTTATCTACATCGTTGCAATGGACTTTGAAATATCTATATTAATGACTTAGTTAGTAATCCAAATAGGTCAAAAATCGAGGTTGTCCCGGTTTTTTGCTCATATCTCCGTTATTTATGGACCGATTTTGCTGATTTTAAATAGAAAACTTCTCGAAAGCATGTCTGACAGAATTATTGAAGATTTGGATCCCGAAGATATCTGGGGTCTTCAGAAAATTGATTTCAACAGACAGACGGACATGGCTTAATCGACTCCGCTATCTATAAGGATCCAGAACATATATACTTTATAGGGTCGGAAATGAAAAATGTAGAAATTACAAACGAAATGACAAACTTATATATACTCTTCTCACGAAGGTGAAGGGTATAAAAAGTAACGCTGAAGCACACCAATTACTCACCAAAGCTTATGGTGATTGTGTTCCATCGGTTTCAACATGCGAGAGATAGTTTGTGCGGTTCGGAAGTGGTGATTTTGGCACAGAAGACAAAGAACGTCCATACCAGCCAAAAAAGTCTGAAGACCAAGAATTGGAGACATTACTCCATGAAGATAGTTGTCAAACTCAACAATAGCTTGCAAAATGAAAGGGAGCTACTCAAGTAGCAATTTCAAATTTCAATCATTACTTGCGATGTAAAATGAATCCATTGCGATAACCCAAAACGACAACAAAGCCAAATATCCATGGCGCTAAGGTAATTTTCTGTATTTGTTAGGAGCAAAATTATCCTATATATTATGAGCTTCTGAAATCTAACCAGAGCATCACAGGGAACATATACCGAATGCAAATGATTCGTTTGAAACGATTTGTCCAAAAATGATTAATAAATGTGGCCAGACATGAAACCGTAATATTCCAACATCACAACTCTCATGTTGCAATACCTGTTAAAAAGCATTTATAATGAAGGGATTGGGAAATCTTGCCTCCTCAGCTTTGTAGACCAGACCATGCCCCGTCCGACTACTGTTTGTTTCGATCGATGCAAAAAGCTTTATCTGGGATACGCTTCACTTCAGAACAGAGTATCTGATATTGGCTTGATTCTTTCATGGTCTCAAAGGATGAGCAGTTCTTTTGCATCGGAATCCATGTGTTACCAAAAAGATGGGAAAAGGTCATAGCTAACAATGACCAATATTTTGAATAAATTTATATTGTACAAATGTTTAAAAATAAAAGCTAAACATTTGGAAAAATTCTGTAATGTCAGTACTATCATGGACAAAATAGTACTATTTGAATTTTTTCCAGAATTTAAAATTTTGTATTTGAGATATTCATATAATTTTTAAGGTGTAAAATAAGGGCACCCTATATATTTAGTGCATTATTTGATGAATTATATGTAAATTGTGCAACTTTTTCTCATTTTTTATAAAGAAAAGTTTAAAAATGTTCATACTTATATGTATAAATGTTTATCTCGTTAAAATAACATTATTTTTGTGCAAAGGACAAACAAGTCATATACAAAATTATTCAGACATTGATTTTTGTTAGCTTACATATGTTAATATATGTTTTGATGTTATGTAAATACATATGTACTTAGTAGAAAAATGCATTAGGATGGTACTTTCTTATGGGAATAGTATCTGTTTAATGTAAAAATTTATGACTTTTTTCTTTACTATTAATAAACTACCCTAATGTTGTTATTTGAACTAGTAAATATCTCGTATCTTTTCATCTTACACTCTCAACGATTTAAATAATTTATAAGATGTGTTATAAAATTTGTATAACGATGTGCTGTGCTTAAGTTTTACCATATAATAGGACAACATTTTAGAAATGTGCTGGCTATATACACCAACTTATCAACATTCTGTTACAGTAAAGGATTCGGGTCATTGGAAAGAAATAAAATAAAATTGTAGTAAATGGGATCTCAAATGTAATTTTTAATACATTTTATAAATAATCTGATTGATGTAATAATTTTTAGTTTAGCAGTTTATATTTAAAGGGTATTTCATTAAAATTATATAAAACAAAATTAGATTACATCGAAATTTGTTATATCGATGTTATTATGTATGGAATACAACATCGCGCAAATATCCGTCGGCGTGCATCTGAATTGTTCAATTTTTCATGACTCTGTCGCATAAATCCGGCTGAATTTGATCGATTTCATTGGCTTTGCTGTTGTTTGTGAATTATTCTAACGGGGTCAAATCGCAAGATCTCCGTGGCCAGTTCACAATACCTCTACATCACAATGCCCTCAAATCGTTTGTGCAGAATGTTTAATGTGTCATTAGCTGTGTTTCACGTAGTGCCATCCAGTTGAAACCACATGTCGATCGTGTCCATACCATCCAATTGAAGAAGTTTGTAATCATCGACCTATGGCGCTCGCAGTTAACAGTACGCCGATTTGAATGAAATTTCACAAGCGCAAAGAGGAAGTGTATTCGAATTTAAGTTTTGAATTCGGACCTCATGAGCCCACCAGGAGCGGGACCAGGGGTTCCCAAAGTAGGACACCTCGGGTATGTTCAATTTTTAAAATGATCCTATTTCTTCGTTTGTGTTACGATTTAAAAAAAATTGCACATATAGAATTTCCTCGTCGAGCACTACATAAAATCTCCTCGTAGCTATCAATTATCTCTTATAGCTTAGGAGATATTCACATTTGAAAATTTAATTTTCAACATATTTACCCACCCTACTCCAGTTTTTTGGTGACCGCTGTTCCAAATATTCCCCGATTTTATCCATTTTTCTTTTATAGGATTAACAATAGATCCATATATCAAATAAAGAAAGAAGTGTTTAAAAATCATGGCTGAGTCCAAAGTTGAATTAAATTCATTTGAATTTAAAAAAATTAAAAAAGGCGATTTTTCGCAATTTTTTTGGGAAAAAAATACTTTTATTCTTTTTAAGTTATCTAAAAAATTTCTAAGAGGATGTATAATGAATTTGTACTTTTTGAAAAGCTAACTTTACGCCAAATATTTTAAATGTAAAAAACATTTATAATTTTTGATATCGACGGGATCAGGTCCATTCAAAAAATGACTATTTTTTATGTAAAATTCAACATTAGGGAAAAATTCTCAAATCGCAAACTCCATATCAAAATATAGTAACCTATTTTAGATGGCCCAATAAGTTCTTAATTATTTTGTAAAGGGTTCCGATAACCACGCCCCTGGTATGGATATTATAGCCAAAAAACGAAAAAATCCCATTTTTGGGATTTTTCAAGATTTTTTTGGGAATTGCGGGATACTTGATAACAAATTTCAAAATTTGTTTTCATTTTTCCATTTTGAATAGAAAAATCTACATAACTGTGAAATTTTATTAAAAAATATTCATAAATAAAAATTTTATTTCAATTTGAAAAATTTGTATCTATGCAAAATTCAATAAAAAGCATTTTTGGTCATATTTTTCAAAAAAGTATTCCATGAATTTTTTAATTGTCAAAAGTTATATAAATTTTTGAAAAGTAGACAAAATCCTCTATCCATTGATGTATAACATGTCTACCTTATGTTTTTTACGTGTCAAATAAATTAGGGAAAACTAGACAACTCGCAGAGGAGATTCTATTTGTGTAATTTTTTTTAAATCGTAACACAAACGAAGAAATAGGATCATTTTAAAAATTGAACATACCCGAGGTGTCCTAGTTTGGGAACCACTGGTCCCGCCCCTGGTGGGCTCATGAGGTCCAAATTCAAAACTTAAACTCGACTACACTTCCTCTTTGCGCATGTGAAATTCATTCAAATCGGCGTAAGGGTTTAGAAGTTACAGATTTATTTCCCTCTTTTTTTATTCTCATACCACTGTGCGTCGTTCTCAAATAAATATGACGCCACCAGCCTAAAATCCAAACATTGACTTTTTTGTGATGAATTGGACGCTCTGTGATCTCATGTAAATTCGACAATTTTGTTGACGTACCTTTTCATCCAGAAATGGACCTCATCGCTGAGGATGCTTTTGATTAAAATTAGGGTCAGAGCTGAGCACCCATTTAGATAAAACAATTATATCATTTGCACATGTTGTTGAACGCTATAGTGAATTGGCAAAACAAAATGAATAAATGAAAGCCAATTGAACAGATGTAGCTTCAACAATATGGCTGCTATCAATTGTCAACGTCCCTATTGGAAGATCCTTTAATTTAAATTCCAGATATATTACAAATATTTCTGTTATTTTTATACCATGATCAAAAAAGATTGCGAAATATATAGATTTTGCACTTGAAAATATATGTTCTCAAACAAAACCCTCTACTGTTATTGTAAATTCACGTATTACACTAAATGTTTTATTTATAACTTAAGGATTTTCTGGTATGTTAAATCGATGCATACATTCATACCTAAGTACGTGTCTGTCTGTCTGACTGTGTATCTGTGTGAGTTTTGTTGATGCCACACTAATGTTTGCTGATTTGTTTTTCTTTTGAACTTTGGGTTTATTTGAAAAATACTTAGTTTGTTTTTTTTATTTTCGGAATTTAATATTATGCATTTCTTTTTCTCATTTCGTTATTTGTGCAGCTTTTAGCTAGTAACTGTTCTCTGTAATGGATATGGATACACAGTTGCATCAACATATTACCACCATTTCGAATGGTGGTGGTAGTGGAAGTGGTAGAGGTGGTGGCGGCGGCATCGGAATTGGTGGTAATGGGGTTGTGTCTGTACAACGTGATGATGAGTACCGGGAACGTATGTTAAGAAGTAAGTTAATTGGATGGAAAATTTAATTAAATGTACATATATTTTGCAAATGATTTTATTTTACTTATTTTTTTTATTTTTTCTATTTTTTGTATTTGGTGTTGATACTTTGCCTGTGTTTTTGGATAATTATATGCAGTACGAAGATTAAGTAAGTAAATGATATACCTATACTTATATTTAAGATGTTTTTCTTTTTTTGAATTAAAAGTGAAATCAGTTTTAAAGGGAAAGTTATTTTAAATGAAATTTTATTAGGTTAGTTATGCTTTTAAACATTTAAATTTGTTTGATATCCTGTTCATGCATTAGCCTAGCATAAAACTCCTAAAAGTGTTGGTATCCCGACAAAATTCAACACAAATAAGTTTCATGGCGATCGGTACATAATTGGTCATATCTGACCATTTCTGAAAACCACTCACGAAAATAAATTATTGAAATTTTAAAAGAAAAATGTTCTTGCTCACTACTTATTATTTCTTTTAACATAATTACACACAATTTAAATAACATGTGTTATAATTTTGAAATATTTAAAATGTGTAAATTAAATGTATTATAATACGTTAAAAGTTTTAGTATTGCAAGGCCTTTGGCATTTTTTGAACTGAACACTACTAAATACGTACACATTTACTTGACTAAACTAAAAAATTAAGATAATTCTGTCTTCATATTTTATAAATAATTTTATTATTTTGGATTAACATAATTTTTATTGTTAAGTTTTTTGTTAATTTGTTCTTAAAAATACATATTCAAAAAACCTACCAAAATGCGACAAAAATCGGAACAAACCAACCAAACTACCAAAAGTCAATTTGTTAACTTAAAACTACCAATTTTGGTCCAATTGGATCAAAGCGGCAACGCTGACTGTATCTGAAAGCGGACCAAATTACCTAAAAATGGCCTGTTTTTTTGAACACTAAAAATCAGTTCAACTTTAAAGGGCTATATCTTCTGAACCAAAAATCTGATTGTAATAATAGTAGCATATTTGAATAAATATATCGGGTATTGTCATGGCTTAGTGACCATTTAAAACCAAGAAAAATTAAAACCTCAAAATTTTTTTTTATAGTTAGTTTCTAAGTAAAAGAATTAATACATTTTGCCACCAAATCAATTCCTATATTTACTTTACTTGTAACCTACAATATTCCTTTAGTTCACACAATACTATTAAATATGTTTGTTTTTAAAACAGCTAAAAGTCAATAAAAAATGCTGTCCTCCTTTACAAAAAGTTATTAAAATAATTAAGTTTTATTTTTAAATAAATAATTAAGTGGTTTCCGGTTAATAAGGGAAAAACCAAATGTTGTCATGTGGTAGAAATTCTATTGTCGACCTACATCAAAGTTTAACTATAAAAAAAACAATTTATAACAAGTAAGATTGATTCGGCTGTGCCGAATCTTGTTTACCCACCATCAGTATGTGATAATAAAATATGTTTCTGATATATGGGTTTGTGGGTTATATATATTAATGGGGGGTAGGGTCAATTATTGACCGATCCTCAAAAAAGATAGTAGAAAGAGTTAGGTTCACATAAAACTTGTCCATGCCCAATTTCATCACGATATTAATCATTATACACAGAGAAAACAGATTCGTGATAGCAACCGAATTTGTTGCCAATCGAATGATTCGGTTGCACACATAGAATTTTTCGGTTCTATCAACAGAAAGTCAGTTGATAAAGAAGAATTTCGGTTGAAGCAACCAATCTTTTGTTACCCCTTCTAATATTTTGTAGCCACAACTGTAAGATTCGTTTACTAAAATAGAATCATTCGATTGGCAACAAATTCGGTTGCTATCACGAATCTGTTTTCTCTGTGTAGGAATGTTCAAGTCATTTTCTGAGAAGGACCTTATATGGGGACAAATGTTGCCTGATTTTCGCCATACTTTACAATATACTTTCAGAGTAACTGGAGCTAATTTGTGAAACATTTAAGACTCAAACAGTCTTATCAACATTTTAGGAAAATTTCAGCCAGCTAGCTCCTTTTGTTTGGGCTCTATCCTATTTTCAACAGACAGACGGACGGACAAATGAACATACGGACGGACATAGGTAGATCGTCTTAGAATCTCATGAGGTACCAGGTTATATACAATTTTTCGTTCCACGTCCAATATTTCAATATGTTACAAACGGAATGACAAATTCAATATACCTCCCCATCTGTTTAAATGGTGGGTCTAAAAAATATCCGCCCTATTTGTTTATGAATTTGAATGTTAGCTATTCAAATTCTGTAAGGGAAAAGGGTATAATTCATAGTTTCGAATAGGATATGGATGTTTCCGTTTGTAACACTTCGTAGAGAAAATAATTTGGGTGTTTAGGAAATTCTAGCACGATAAAGATTATTCGCCTTTGAAAGCACGTTAGAGAATACACAAAAGAACTTAGGGGACAAAATTTGTCAGAAATATTTTTAAAAGTTGTATAAAACATACAGTGGTGGCCAGGAATTTAAGACAAAAATTGTTTGCTAAATTCCACGTGATTGTCAATTATTTTTTCAAATATTTCCACAAATATGTATGCATGAGGACTGTTTTAACACACAAGTGTGTTTTATTCAACTGTGTCAATTCATACATATTCACCACGAACACATAAAACTTTTCCACAACTTGACCAAAAAAAATTTTGTTTAAATAAACATATTTTCTCACATATCATTATATTTTTATTATTATAAAATATTCGGACCAAATTACGTATTTTTAGTTCCATTAGTTTCGGTCATATCATGTTATTAACACCGAATATTCGCTGAGGTGGGTCAACGTATTTCCACATATCTTTGTCCATATATATTTTACCGATTTTTCCAAACATTTTTCAGAAACTAGAAATATTAATAATAAATTTCATACCCATAGAGGTCCTTTTATTTTTTAATAAAATTCAAGTATTTGTCTTAAATTGGTGGCCACTGTATGTAGCCAAAAATTAGAAAAATCAGTTGAATGGAATATTTAATTTTGACTATAACATTGCGCAGTCAAACAAACTGTATTTAAACAAGTATGAGAGCTATATTTGGCTGTGCCGAATCTTATATACCATTCAAAAAATTATACTTTAAAATTAAAATTTTAAATATTTTTAGGTAAACAAAATTTTTTTTTCAAAATTTATAAAAAAAATGTTTCGAAATAGTTTTTTAATTATTTTTTTTTAATTTATTAGTGAAAAAAATTTATGAGAAAAACAATTTTATGGGTGAAAAAAATTAGGGTTTAAAAATATTGTTCCCGATTTTGACCTATTGTAGGTCCATTTTACTATAGCTTTATATACATCGTGCAATGTACTTTGAAATATCTATCATTAGATATCCATATTGTCTATATTAATGACTTAGTAATCCAAATATAGATAAAAAATAGGCCAAAAATCGTGGTTGTCCCGTTTTTCTCGATTTTAAATAGCAACCGAATCGGAAGAATTCCCGATATATTGATGTATCAATAATTTTTGTAAGTTATTTGGAAGAACGGAAAGTTGATTTCAACATACAGACGGACAGACGTACATGGCTATATCGACATCGCTATTTATAATAATCCAGAATATATATAATTTATGGGATCGAAATGAAAAATGTAGAAACTACAAACGGAATGACAAAAACTCATAAACAGTTAGCTTTGAATATTCCTCATAATTTATTTAATACGACCAACTATAGTCGCGTAGGGTGAATGACTTAATTAAATATGTTCCATAACAATTACATTAATGCTCTTTTTAGCGTTGTCAAATAAATGACAACACACACGCACAAATCCGCCTTTATTCATTTTAAAAGAAAATCAATTTCATTTGTTCACCATTTCAGAAAAAAGGTAGCATATTCTTTTTTTTCAACATTTTAGAAAAAACACACATGGTAAATTCCGAGAATTTTATAAGTAATTACTTTAAAGTACTTATCAGACTTATCAAATATGTATACTTTGTCATAACTACAACTACTGAAAATACTACAAATACAATAAGCAAAAAAAAAACAGGAAATTATACATAACAACTAAATGTATGAATAGACAAGTACACTAACTATAATTACAATAAATATGTACACATATAAACAAGAACATGCATACGAATACAACATGGTAAATGACATACACTTAGAATAATGTTAACAAAGGATATTCCAGCAAATATTATAGTTTGCTAACGAATTAAGAATGTTTTTTAACAAACACAAACTGCGTTGCTTTTTGCTTTATTTTTGTAGATATACCAAGATTCTCTGTCGGGAATCGAACCCGCAACCCTCATATTTATAGCCCAGCACACTATAGTCTAATTGAGCCCTTTAACTCTTATACAAATTTTAAACCACTGAGAATGATGTGAAATTACTTGCCTACTCAATAAAAAGGAGGATTAATTGTCATTTTCAGCAATACCTTTTACTAAAATTGTTCCCAAGACCTCCAATAAATTCAAAATGTGGAAATCAAATGATATATATAGGCCAACAGTATAAATTTTATTTATTTATATATATGTACAATTTTTATCAAATTGTCAGTATTTTGCTTTTATATGAGGAAGAACAATTCTAAATTTTGGGGTCATCAAAAATCGACAAATACCAAAGTAACGGACACCTTATTTTGGTGCAACAATCAATACCAGTGTTGAAGATAGATTTTGTTAAAAATATCATATTTAGGAATTGTGTAAATTTTTTTTCTACTTAACCAATTTTAATAATATTTAATACGAAACTACCTATGGTAATGATAAATATTCTAAATTAATCTTATTGATTTCTGGTATTGTAAATGATCGTGATTATATTTTACACAGACAGAATTATGAACACAGCTAAATCGACAAAGAATTCATAATGGCTTAAGGGCTAATGAAAAGGACATAAAAAGTATAACCTTTTCCAATATAGCCATAACAATTTGGTATTTAAATCTTCTACACATATCGACCGGAACTTCTCTTGATCAATTTTGTTGCAGTCACTGATCTCAAGTCCATCTAATTCTGATTAAAAATAGTCTTCATCAAGTAAGATTGTTATATTCGGCTGTGCCGGATCTTGTATATCAACCATCAATATGTGACAATAAAATATTTTTCTGATAAGGATTATATCGGGGTAGGGACCAATCTTCACAAAAGTTGGTAGAAAGATTTTCATCACGATATTAATTACACTTTGCTACAAAATAACATTTTTTGTCAGAACTTGAAAAGCCACCTAGTGGAGGTTGTAGGCCTAGGTGAGGACATACTAAAACCGTTTTCAAAGATTTTGAAACACCCTCAAAATTTTGAGTTATTTTGAAAAAACTGTTTTAGGGTAGGTCGTAGTACTTTAGTACTTCTAACTCACACATTTTTAGACCGATTTAAAAATTTTAAACAATTATGGATAGGTAAAGAATTAAGCTTTCATAAAATGTATGCATAAAATCTATATTTCAAGAAACTGTGTAAATTTTTATAAATAATTTCGCTTTCTTTTTTATTTTTGTCGTAATTTTTAAAATTTAACAATAGTTATTTTAATTTTTTTTCTGTGAAACTCTATTCTTTTTTGCACAGTAGTTTAAAGGCAATTTTATGTAGACAAAAACTATATATTAGTTGGTAAAATCGGTTTATACTTGCAAAAGTTATTAAACTTTTTCGTAAAAAGTTCAACAAAATATTCCTTGTAAATTAAAAATTGTACAAATATTTTTTATATATATCTACACAGAGAAAACATATTCGTGATAGCAACAGAATTTGTTCCCAATCGAATGATTCTACCTTAGTGACCGAATTTTACAGTTGTGGCTACAATATTTTGGAAGGGGCAACTAAAGTTTGGTTGCCTCAACTGAAATTCTTCTTTATCAACTGACTCTCTGTTGTTAGAATTGAAAAATTCTATGTGTGCAACCGAATCATTCGATTGGCAACAAATTCGGTTGCTATCACGAATCTGCCTTCTCTGTGTAGTTTTTATTTTTTCATATAGGCTGGGGGAGAAAATACTAAAAAAAGGTGTTAATGAAAAGTTGAATAACTTTTACAATTTTCATCCGATTTGAATAATTAAAAATATGTTTTGTTAAGAACTAAATTTCCTTTATACATTGGTATAATTTTTTATAAGCTTCCATAACAAAATAAACAAGGAAAAGCGACTAAATTCAAAAAAGTTGATAAATTTTGTTTTTTTTTTTAGATATTCTTAACAAAGACAATACTTATGACTTACAAATGTATCAAAAAATGCACGACATTTTAAAGCGTAATCAGTTTTCTTTCTAAGCCCATTAGATATTGCCCATTTCCAACACCAAACAAACCTTATCTACAGAAAGTATGAAAATGGTAGAGGGACAACAAACTATGTTGAGCTTGACTCACATTTTGCTTCATAACTACTTTTCTGCTGAGCCGATTTTGCTAATTTTCAATACCAACCAGCTTAGGGCATTGATAAACGTTCTAGGTGAATATTTTTAATTTCGATTCTGTATCATGGATGTGAATGTGATTTACACATACCACATATCGCCCGGATCAATGTAGCATAGTGATATAGGAAAAAAAGAGGGTAATAAATCTGTAACATCTAAACCCTTGGCCAGATTTGAATGAAATTTGACACGCGTAAAGAAAAAGTGATGTCGAGTTTATGTTTTGAATTTTAATCCACCCCTGGGTCAGCGGTCCCTAAAATAGGACACCCTATTTCTTCGTCTGTTTTGCGATTTCAAAAAAATTACACGTATAAAATCTCCTCGCCGAGCACTTGTCGTAGCCATCTTTTATAACTTAGGAGATATTCGCATTTGAATATTAAATTTTCAAAATTTTTACCCACCCTACTCCAGTTTTTTGATAACTGCGGGTTCAAATATTTCCCAATTTTAGGAAAATAATTATTTAAAAAAAGTTATATGCATTTGAATTTTAAAAATGTAAAAACGGCAATCGGAACACAGACGAAAAAATAGGACCCTTTTAAAAATTGAAAATACCCGAGGTGTCCTACTTTGGGCACCCATGGCAGCACCCTTGGTGGACTCATGCGATCAAAATTCAAAACATAAATTCGACAACACACCTTCTTTGTGCATGTCATATTTTCAAACAAAAAATCATTGATCATGGTGCGGTAATGATATTCATTTAACTTAACGCTTCGTTTTTGAAGTGAATTGGCCTCACACCAGCCAAAAAATGAGACTCATTGCTGAACAGATTTTTGCGATAAAAAAGTCGTCTATAAATTGCGCGTATCGGTGATTGATTTTCAAACTAAATTTGGATAATTTGGTAGCGTTGTTCTGGCGACAGTCTATTCATGATGATTTACCAAAGTATACTGATAATAAATGTCAGAAGTGAGCGCAGTTAGTTTGACAGTTAACAATATCGTTAGTTCCACAGAGCTTTAAAAAATACCGATTAATTGATTAAAGGATTAGCTCCATTATTTTGCGTTTTATATTTAACTAGGAAATAACTAAGTGCAGATTATGATTCCTTTGCAACTATAGAAATCAAATATTCGATAACTAAATAAATTGCAAATCATTTATTCCTCTTGTAAATTTCTCTGCAGATGTGTCATCAACCAACTGAAATTAAATATTATTTTTTTTAAATTCCTCCAAAAATAACCTTCATAATATATATGACAAGTTGTAGCTGGTCTTAAATTATTATACCCTACACCACCATAGTGGGGAGGGTATTATGCGTTTGTGCAGGTGTTTGTAACGCCCAAAAATATTAGTCTAACACCCACCTTAAAGTATACCGATCGACTTAGAATCACTTTGTGAGTCGATTAAGCGATGTCCGTCCGTCTGGTCGGCTGGCTGGCTGTCCATGTAAACCTTGTGCGCAGAGTACAGGTCGCAATTTTGAAGACATTTCGATGAAATTTGATACATATTATTTTTTCGGCTCAAGGACCAAGCCTATTGAAACTGGCTGAAATCGGTCCATTATTTCACCTAGCCCCCATACAAATGTCCTCCCGAAATTGGACTTTATCGGTCATAAATGTTTAATTTATATATGTATCTCCACAAATTCCGCTCCAAATAAGTTTTATATACACAAAATTCATGTCACCAAATTTGGTTACGATCGGTCCATAATTAGTCATAGCTCCCATATAGACCCGCTTCCGAAAATCACTTTAATGTGCATAAATCGCTTAAAAATGTTGGTAAACACACAAAAATCAACATAGTTAACTTTAATATAGACATAAATCACACGACCTAATTTCATGGTGATCGGTCCATAATTGGTCATAAGGCCCACTTCCGAAAATCACTAAAAAATATAAATTAATGAAATTTTAAAAGAAAAATTTGTTTTGCTCTTTTACTTAGTGTAGGGTATTATATGGTCGGGCTTGACCGACCATACTTTCTTACTTGTTTTATACTATTATTTTTTATTTTGATGGTTGACTGAATTGAACTGATAAAAATTTCGTTTACACCTCTTTATCGATTGCTGTGGTACGGGTGGCGACCTAAAATACGCAATTAAAATAAGAAATTAAATATTCAAAAGTCCCAATAAAAAACGAGACAAAACTAAAACAATTTAATTATTGATTAATCAGTGTTTAATAAATAATTTATTAAAATATGTAATTCACACACACACAGGTAATTCGAATGTCCTTATTTCTAACAGTGTATAGATTTACTTTAACTCTATTTATAACAACTTTTTCAAATCCAATGACAGACACACACACACTCATAGATACACACGCATACGAATACAAATACAACCCCAATTTGTTTATTGCTGTTGTCGTTATCCACAAATACACACTAACACTTACAATTATTTTGTTATAATTTATGGATTTTTATGAGTTCTACACATGAAATTGTTTAATACGACTATAATAGACATACAGCTAATGCCAGTTTATATCAATTGGTCAACGTGTTCGAATTCGAGTGGTCGCCAATAAAATGGATTCAACTCGCTGTTCCATTCATTTAAATTCAAAAGAAATAAATAAAGAAAACTAAAATTGTTACTAAAGATTGTTAAATAGTGTGAAATAAATATTGAATCAGATCAAGTCCAATATCAACAGATATTAGAGGTCTAACAGTTCATTTTAACCGCATACATATTTAGGTGTATGTGTGTGTGAGAGTGTGTGTGTAAAAACAGTTTGAATTTGTTTGTAGTTGTAGGATGAGTTGCAGCAGTGCATCAAGTATCAAGGCAATTATTGGTACTAAACCCCTGTTTAAATTCAATTAAATTCCATTATATTGGTTTTTTTGCTAATAAAATTCTAAACATTAATCATTTGCAGTTTATTTAATTGACATTTATTTTCCACATTTTCATGTTTTAGCCGAAGCAGATACTGGCGATAAAGCCTCAACATTTGGCAAAGTATTGCAATATTTGTCAATTTTATTGGTTGTACTTACAGCTCCTTTCAGTTTGTTTGTCTGTTTCAAGGTTAGTTATTGCTGTCGTTGAAATGTATTGTACTTTTTTTTACGAATTTGTTAAATTTAATGGTTAAAATGTGTTGTTTGTTTTTGTGTTTTTATCTTTTGCTGTTGTTTATTTTGTTTTTTTGTAATTATAGGTTGTGCAGGAATATGAACGTGCAGTAATTTTTCGTTTGGGTCGTTTATTACAAGGTGGCGCCAAAGGTCCTGGTAAGTTATAGACCATTAAAATATTCACACACAAAAAAAAACAGTTTATAATAATGTGATATTGCACTTTTATCTAGATAATAGATTAATGAAAAAGATAATGAATTTAAATGAGAAAATTTTCCGTATAAAAAGTATAATTTCGTAAAACAATGTGACTAAAATAATAACATTTTGCATATGAAATTATGATTGTGACGTAAATGGATTTAAAATGGCTAATACATTTAAAAAATTATGGTAATAAGTAGTTTTCACATTATTTGTTTTCTCTAGGGTATAATTGCATTATATATATTACAATATGAACTCAATACTCAAGGCAATATCAGATATTACAATTACAATTTGAAAAAAGACCCTGGAATAACCCTACTATCAACCAACTAGCAAGATGAGACTTAGGCAAGGATTTGCTCCGAATAAAAAGTTGAATAAAATCGAAAGGATTTCGTATTGCGGCTGGGTTTTCTTGTCTCTGTAAATTAAGGCTTTAAATTAAGTCTACAGTAACAATATTGAATATTATTCTGGTTAAAAACATAAACGTCTGTTTAAATTCTCTCACATTTTACTTCATAACTTTTTTTCCACTAAATCGATTTTAATTATTTTCAATACCAAACTGTTAAGGGCATTGATAAGCATTCTAAGTGAATATTTTTATACTCTACACCACCATAGTGGAGGGAGGGGGTATATTGGATTAGTGCTGATGTTTGTAATGTGCAAGAATATTGTCCTAACACCCAATATACTCAGGATCACTTTCTGAGTCGACTTAGCGATGTCCGATCATGTAAACCCTGTAATCAAACAACAGGTCGCAATTTTAAAGATAATTAGACAAAATTTGGCACAAAAAACGGATAGAATCTGTCTATTATTTCTTCTAGCCCCCATACAACTGCCCTAGCTCTCATAAATATCTTAATTATAAACATATTCAAACCAAATTTAACAGAACTCGTACTACCAAATTTAGTACCGATCGGACCACAATTTTCTATATCTCCCATATAAGCACCATTCTCGTAAATTTCATTAATGTGCATAAATCTCTGAAATATGTTAGTATCCAAATATAATTCAACACAAATATGACTCATATATACGTAAATCATCCCACTAAATTTTGGAAAGATCCGGCCATAATTAGTCATAGCTCCCATATAAAGCCTACTTCCGAAAATCGCTTTATAGAGCATAAATATTAGGGTATTCATTCGACTAATGATCGTTCGATTAATCGAATAATTTCTTACGAATAATTATTCGAACAATTTAATAATGACCATTTTCGAATAACGAATAATTTGAAAAATTTTATGTAGAATAATCGAATAAAACGCATAAATGTTCATATATATTTAAATTTATTAAATTGCTTAAAATTTTTCATAATACCAAATTTAAATAAGTAATAATGACTCACAAAAATTTTATTGTTTCTGAAATTCGACAAATAACTAAAGACAAAGGGACTTTCGGTCACTGTAGATGAGTGTTCCGATAGCTCCTTCTATAAATATATATATATTACTGCAAGAAGTTACAATTCTAAAAACAAATCTTTCAAAATTTTTAACTTAGGACTTAAACCAATGAAAATAAAATGTACGGCATAAAATATTTGTTATTTAGCTGGCGAAATATTAGAAGAATCGCAATTAATAATCAAAATATTAACTTGGATTAAAGTGGAGTTGAATGTGATGGAGAATGTGATTTTGAAACGGTCGTCGAAAGTGATATTGAGGATGACATTTATAATGATTACATTGAAATAGATGAAGGCCATGATCTTAAAATATATGTATATAAGTGATGTTATTAACCGCATACGTAAGTGTTGCAAAATATTTAATAAATCGAATGATAAACACAAATATTGCAAACTAACGTTTTGTTGCAAGAAAAGCAAGGAGTTCGTCTTATACATGATGTTAAACATCGTTGGACATCTTTGTCTAACATGGTATTAAACTTTTTGCTTATTTGTAAATGCGTCAATCATGCACTGCCTGACTTAAAATTAGCCACATTCACTGACAATGATATCAAACTTTGGACAGATTCCCTTTATTGTGTAATTCCCCAAGACCACTTTATTAAGCAAAGATTCGGCAACGTTGATAGAGCTTGATGTATAATACAATTTGTTATAAATAATTTAGAAATAGTGAATAATTAATTTACTAAAGAATTAGTTACTCAATTTAAAATCGGAATTAATGAACGACATAATAAAGTTCTTAATACGTTTATATTGTATTTGAATTCAGGATCATGCCAAAACGGAAACTAAAGGGTTTGCTAGTCAGTTGTTTTGTAGATTGTTCGGGAGTTATTCTGATCAGAATATTTCTGTTGAAATTTAATGATTGACTTTCTTTTTGAATGTTTTTTAACATTATCAATACTTGAATTGTTAACTTTAACGTTATTTTTTGTTTTTCTTTAACAATAAAGTATTAAAAAACCGACATCAAAAATTCATTCTTTAATGTTTTAAAAAAAATTAAATTATTCGAACAATTCGACTAATTTTAAACGTGTGATCGAATTATTCGAAATCTGTGATCGAATTATTCGAAATCTCTTATTCGAATTATTCGTTTTTCAAACAAGAGAAAAATCGAATAATTCGAATACCCTAATAAATATCTTAAAAATTTTGGTATTCAAATAAGATTCAATACAAATAAGTTTCATATCAAAAGAAAACTATTTACAATCATATGCTCGGTGTAGGGTATCATATGGTCGGGCTTACTCGAATATACTTTTTACTTATTTATTTTGAATTTGTATTTTTGAAGTGAAAGTGATACTGGCTAATTGGCAAAGCTAAATCGATTTAGAATTTCATAAGAATCAAAAAAATATAGATTTATGAGGAACATATAGGAATACATTTAAGCATTGCACCCATTCATGTGAGAAATATGAACAAAATCATAAAAACCTCAAAAAACTTTCTTTTAATCCATTGATGCAGCCTAATACAGAACCCAGGACAAACATTTTGAGAAACTAGACATTTATTTTAGTTGGGAGCATCAACAACTTAGTTTTCTTAATACAAACTGAGACACACTATTGAACATATGTATTAGGGTGATCATTCGAATACAAATTATTTGAATACTCGATGAAAAATTATATTTTTTATTTGAATGACTGAAATTTTTCAATTTAGAATACAAAATTATTCGTGCTATAAATGTCGATTAATCGAATACCCCAAAAAATTTATTTTTATGACTTAAAAATGCGATATCTTTGGAAGGAGCTTTTTATTTTTAATAACTTATATGTAAATCTTTAGGGACACATCTACCATTTATTCTCACTTAGTTATTGAATATTATAGTGAAAACAACAAGGTTTTTTTTGCTACGAAAATGTCGAATTTAGTACCAACAAAGCGTCATATGCGGGAAGTTTTGCTTTACTTCTTTGAATATTATGAATGTGTTCCATCGGTTAAAACGTGAATGATATGCTTTGTTCTGTTCAGCAGTGGTGATTTTGAAACGTGGTGAACGAAAGGCAAAGATCGCCCAGGCTGGTCAAAATAGTTTGAAAACCAAGAATTGGAGGCATTACTCCATGAAGATTGTTATAAAACTCAAAAAGAGCTTGCAAAATTATTGGGAGCTACTCAGGAAGCAATTTCGCAACGTTTGCGAGAACCGGCATTCATCCAATAGCAGGAAAATTGGTTGTCATCCGAAATGAAGCAGAGAGATCTTGAAAATCGATTTTGCATGTCCGAAATTACACTTGAACGCTATAAAAAAAGAAAATCATTTTGCACCGAATTATTACTTGCGATGAAAAATGGTTCCATTACAATAATCCGAAGTGTAAGAGATAGGAGAAAAAGTGTCGTTTTTGAGCAGCTGAAATCTGATCTGAAGATCACAGGGAACCAGCACCGAACGCAACTGATTCATTTGAAGCGAGCTCCCAGAATATGCGACCAGACATGAGACCGTAATATTCCATCATAACAATGTAATGCCTGTTAAAAAGAATTTATAATTATGTGGTTGGGAAGTTTTTCCTCATCTGCTTTATAGTCCGGACCGTGCACTGTCCGACTACTATTTGTTTCGATCGATTCAGAACGCTCTCTCTTGAATACGCTTGACTTAAGAACAGAGTATATGATATTGGCTTGATTCGTTCTTGGCCTCAAATGATGAGCAGTTCTTTTGGCTCGGAATCCATATGTTGGCAGAAATAAATTTTAATAAATTTATATTGTACAAACGTTTGAAAATAATAGATAAAAATTTGAAAAAAATATCGCATTTTTAAGTCAGAAACCCATTAATTTAACAAAAATAAGGTTTATATATAAATAAATCACACGGCAATTATGGAGCTACCGCCATGAGGTTAGCTCCATAATTGGTCATAGTTCCTATATAGGGCTCATTTCCGAAAATCTCTCACGAAAATAAATTATTGAAATTTTAGAAGAGAAATTTTTATTATTAAAATTTGTCTGGTTTTAAATATATTTGAGGACATTTAAAAAATGTATCGATAAGATTAAAATTAAATAATTTAACGAAATATTATTACCATCTGGAGTATAGAAGGCTGAATATAAAATTAAATAAAGCACCTTATTATACCCTTCACCTTCGTGAGAAGGGTATATATACGTTTGTAATTCCGTTTGTAATTTCTACATTTTTCATTTCCGACCATATAAAGTATATATATTCTGGATCCTTATAGATAGCGGAGTCGATTAAGCCATGTCCGTCTGTCTGTTGAAATCAATTTTCTGAAGACCCCAGATATCTTCGGGATCCAAATCTTCAATAATTCAATAAGTTTCCTATTTAAAATCAGCAAAATCGGTCCATAAATGGCTGAGATATGAGGAAAAAACCAGGACAAACTCCATTTTGAACCTATTTTTGACCTATATCTGGATTAGTAAGACATTTATATAGACAATATGGATATCTAATGATAGATATTTCAAAGAAATTTGCAACGACGTATATATGACCATAGTAAGTTGGACCTACAATGGGTCAAAATCGGAAAAACTATTTGTTAACCCGAATTTTTTTTCACAAAAAAAAAAAAAAATTTTAAATTTTAAAAACAAAAATTTTAAACTTTTTTTTTTCCAAAAAATGAAAAAAACAACTGGAAAAAAAATAAATTTTGTTTACCTAAAAATATTTAAAATTTTGAAGTATAATTTGGTGAAGGGTATATACGATTTGGCACAGCCGAATACAGCACTCTTACTTGTTTTTTAATTCCCATACTAAAAATTAATTTTTAATTTATTAAGGATTTTTATACATTAGAGCAACTCAATTGGTATGGAGAGGAAACAAATTATTTTCTTACACATTAAAAATAAACCTTTATTTGTTTTAGGATGTCTGCCAAGGTATTTTGGGTCAACACCATTTCCAACTGTATATCAGAAGTTTCCAATTGAATTTCAGAAATTTCTAATTATATTTCAGAAAATTTCAATTAATTTTAAAAAATTTCCAATTGTATTTCAAAACTTTCCAATTGCATTTGCATTTTTTTTAGTTTTTTGAAAATATTTGTATTTTCTTTCGAAACAACACACACAATATCGGGTATCATTCTTTCAGCAGCATATAACTATATATTTATCTTGTCCAAGTTTAACCTTAATATTGTGATATTCAATTGCTGAATTCACAAAACCCCTTGTATCATTGTATCGAGTGTATTATTGAATTCAAATACAATAGTGGAAGCTTGTTGTTGGAAATTTTTATACAAAAATTAAATACACTTATACACTTTTATTTTGTATGTTTTTAAAAAGTTGGATTGGTTTACAGCTATCAATTTCTCTGAGCACACATATACGGGTATATGTGAGAGAGTAATTTGAAAAAAATGAGAGTCGGTCTACTTGTTATACATACTATGCTTTCAAAAACATTCATACAATATACAATGGGTGTTCACAAACTAATAAACAAAAATTGTATTTAATACAAGATACACGATACAAATTGTTGTGAATTCAGCAAATATTTTATACAATTTTCCAAGGATTTTTTATGAAAATTTTTTTAAAGTAAATTCAAATATTTATTTAATATAATTTAATTTTCAATATTCGAACTAGTTGGCATGTTATCGAACTGTCAATCTGATAAATATCATGTTTTAAACATTGTCAATATCAAAATAATCGTTTTGTAAAGTTTATACTCGTAGTGTGGAAAAAAATTGGAATTTTTACATTTTATTCGATGGTATATGAGGAGCCGCAGAACAAAAGGTACTTTTTCGCATCTTATCAAAAATTGGTTTTTTGGTAATTTTATTATATTTGGGTTGAAATCTTCTAGAAACAATCAAGTCGGCAAAATTTGTTTAATTTTTTTACTGAGTAAATGGGTTGTAAAAAAATTTGTACTTAATAAAACGTACAACACTAGTATAAAACGAAAAAAAAAATATTTAATTTCAATGTGTAATTTGTTTATATATTAGATCAGGATTAAAAAGATTCATTTAAAATATTATCGTTAAAAAAACTCATAAAAAACATACTTTTCAATTTTGTTTTTAACAAAGAGTACTTTTTTTTCTTTTTTTTAGATGTATCTATTGATAAGTTGAGGCCCTATGTTCCTTATAGGAACTAAAGGAATTAATAATAAATTGATAACTAAGAAAATTGTTACCATTTAAATAAAACTCGTTTTCCTAAAAATTTTAAATGTGCGATAAAGTACCATTTGTTCTGCGGCTCCTCATATAGTAAATTAAAGTAAAAATTTAGATTGAGCAATTTTGTAACGCGGTACAATAAACAAGTAAGAGTGCTATATTCGGCTATGCCGAATCTTATATACCCTCCACCTTTGTTGTGGATGCATTATTATTTTTTATAATTAGTATATATGTATGTACATTGCCCACTTTCAGCGTACAGCATCCTAAATTTATCAAGAACACAAAAAACAACAACAACGCCAAACGAAACAAAACACCAAAAGAAAAAACAAAAACAAAATACGCAAGGCAATGAAACCAACACACATCCAAACATAAGTTTAATTGTATAAAAAACAACAACAACGCCAAAAGAAACAAAACACAAACAAAAAACAAAATACGCAAAGCATGCACATCCAAACATACGATTTGTTGCTTTTTTGTCAAAACAAAACCACATACGCAAAGCAAAAAAACCAACACACAACCGAACATACGTTTAGTTGTATAAAAAACAACAACAACGCCAAAAGAAACAAAACACAAACAAAAAAAAAATACGCAAAGCATGAACATCCAAACATATGTTTTGTTGCTTTTTTGTCAAAGCATGCAATACATTGTGTTTTTTGATGAAATTTTCAGAGGTTGTCTCGGATTTTTGCTCATATCTCCGTTATTTATGGACGGATTTTGCTGATTTTAAATAGCAAAAATTCTCGAAAGTATGTCTGACAGAATTGTTGAAGATTTGGATCCCGGAGATATCTGGGGCCTTCAGAAAATTGATTTCAACAGACAGACGGACAGACAGACAGACGGACAGACAGACAGACAGACGGACATGGCTTAATCGACTCCGCTATCTATAAGGATCCAGAATATATATACTTTATAGGGTCGGAAAATTATATTGTGGAAATTACAAACGGAATGACAAACTTATATATACCCTTCTCACGAAGGTTAAGGGTATAAAAATATCATTTAATTTCACGAAAAAATTGTATCATCTTGGAAATAAATACCCCTTTGCACTGGATTATCTCCGAATTATAATAAATTTTAATCTACGGTTCCACCAAAAATACGAGTTTATCATATCGAATGTCTGATTACATTAGAACTAGTACGGATATTGAAATTAGCAAACTATTTCTTAGCTCAAGTAAATTTTTAAATATTTCAATTTACTTTCGAAATAATAAACATTTTCGTAAATAATCCTTGAAAAATATTATAGTTTTTGGAATATCGATATATTAAGGGTAATTATAGCTTTGTGTGCGGCGCGAGGAGGGGATAAGAAAATAACTTTTTTACTCTCCATTCGAAATGAGTCGTTCTAATATATATATCTAGTAATTATGAATTTCTCATTTTCTTTTAATATTCATACCTATGTATAATATATTATATATATTTTAAACCTTCTAAATACCTTTAAATTTCAAAGAAAAACAAGTAATCTTATTTAGTCTTAAAATCATAATTAAATCACACCGTACTCCAAAATAACTACGACAAAATCCTTAAATCCTTAGACTATCAATTTGCTTACAATACCCCATTACTTAAACTGTATCTTTTAAACATCAACGTAATAAATTTACATAATTTTACCCTGCTCGTGCATGAACAACTAACATTTAAGTATTATGGAAATTCACTTTATTCCAGCAGCAACAAAAAAGTAACATTAAAAAGAAAAAGCGTAAAATATTCAAAGTTACTTACATTTTAATTTCTAATTTTTTTTTATCTGTTTATTTTCAGGAATTTTCTTCATTTTACCCTGTATTGATGCCTATGCCAGAGTAGATTTACGTACACGTACCTACGATGTGCCACCACAAGAGGTAAACCACAGGAAATAACAATGTTGAAATTTAAACAATAAAATTTGCACATAAACTAAGAGATAGATAGTAGACAAAAAAATGTATTTAAGCAACCATTTTGTTTGGTTTATTTTTTAGGTTTTAACCAAGGACAGTGTTACGGTATCTGTCGATGCTGTTGTCTATTATCGTGTATCGAATGCCACTGTATCCGTAGCCAACGTGGAAAATGCTCATCATTCGACAAGACTATTGGCACAGACCACTCTACGCAATACAATGGGCACACGTCATTTGCATGAGATTTTAAGTGAACGTATGACAATATCTGGAACTATGCAGGTACGTACTTGTTTGTATGGCTGAGAGTATATTCTCATACTATACTCGTAGATTTAATACAATTTCAAATAATAGAAATGGACACAACAAAAAACTGAAAGTGGACAAAAAAAAAAAAAAGAAAAGAATAATCAAATTGTATGGATGTTAGGGTGGTAGTTTGAAATCTGTAAAAAATAAATATCAAAATATTTACTTTTACTTATCACAATCTAATGCAGTTCAGAATTGTACTATTTTGATTCTGATATTGTATTTTAAAACAAAGTATAAGTGCCGAAGAATAGACGCCACCCTAATAACAAATTTCTTTAAACTTTATTTAATTTGCAAACATATTTTTTTGTCTATAAATTTCAGGTACAATTGGATGAAGCTACCGATGCTTGGGGTATTAAAGTCGAACGTGTTGAAATGTTAGTGATTATTTTCTATATATTTTGTTGCACCTCACAACTTTAGCAAATAAATTAAATCTTCTGAATCTTTTTTTTTAGCAAAGACGTACGCCTACCCGTACAACTGCAAAGAGCCATGGCCGCTGAGGCAGAGGCAGCCAGAGAGGCTCGTGCTAAAGTCATAGCGGCTGAGGGTGAACACAAGGCATCACGTGCTCTGCGCGATGCATCAGAGGTAATTGGCAATTCACCGGCTGCTTTACAATTACGTTATCTACAGGTAAATATACATTCATACATAATTTAATGTAAAACTAAAAATGAATTATTTATGCCATTGTTGTGTTTTGTTTTATTCTCACCCACAGACTCTCAGTACAATTTCGGCTGAAAAGAATTCAACCATTGTATTCCCACTACCCATTGATTTATTAACATATTTCATGCGCGGCAAGGACGCAATGGATCCACAATCTAAAAAGAATTTTGAAAATGTTCAGGCAGAATGAAAAAATGGAACTTCTGAATCAGCAGTTATACATTATTAATATTGTGTAGTATTTTCTATGGAGCAATTTTTGTTTTTGTAATAATGACATGTAATTTAATATTTGTACACATTTAGTAAAACATTGGTAAACTGGGATTAAGAATTTGTTTTTATTATACCCTACACTACCATAGTGGGGAGGGTATTAGGAGGGTTAGTGCTGATGTTTGTAACGTTCAAAAATATTGCCCACCTTAAAGTATACCGATCGACTCAGAAAGCTATTAAACGATGTCCGTCCGTTCGTCCGTCTGGCTGTCCATATAAACCTAGTGCGCAAAGTACAGCTCGCAATTTCGAAAAAAAATTTGGTACATAGAATTTTTTCGGTCCAAGGAAGAAGCCTATTGAAACTGGATGAAATCGGTTCATTATTTCACCTAGCCCCCATTCGAATGCTCTCCCGAAATTGCACTTTATCGGTCAAAAATACTTAATTTATATATGTATCTACACAAATTTCTCTCCAAATAAGTTTATATATACCGAATTCATGTCAACTAATTATACAAGGTGGCGCAAAACTAATCCTCCTATCAGAAAATGCTATAAATTTTGCGATTGGCCGCTAATGTCAGTTCTGTTTTGACATTTGTGTTGTAAACACATGCGAAATACACTTTAATAAACAGTGTTACGCTACACTGCTCCAGAACGCGGAATATTGCTGACTATTTATTTGACCTTAATCACCACCAATAGGAAGATGACGTAAATAAGCAAAATTTACGCTTCTGGGGCACTGAAGATCCGCGTGTAACTTACGAAGAGCCATTACACCCGCTCAAAGTCACTGTATGGTGTGCTGTTTTCGCTGGACGAGTCATCGGACCTTTTTTCTTCGAAGACATCGCGGGCCAAACGGTTACTGTGAATGGTAAGCGCTACAGAGCAATGATCAACGAGTTCTTTTTGCCGCAACTTGATGAATTCGGATTGGAAAACATGTGGTTCCAACAGGATGGTGCAACGGCACACACTGCACGTGCCACAACCGATATGCTGAAGGATGCATTTCCCGGGCGCCTAATCTCCCGTTTTGACGATTTGCACTGGCCAGCAAGATCGCCTGATTTGACCGCTCCAGACTTCTTTTTGTTTTTGAAGTCGCGGGTTTATGTCAACAAGCCTCAGACTCTTGCAGCTCTTAAATAAAATATCCGTCAAGAATGTGAGGACCTATCGTCGGAAGTTTTGGCCAAAGTGATGGAAAATGCCATAAAAAGGGCTCAAATGACAATCAACTGTGGCGGCGGCCATTTACATGATATCATATTCTCGACTTGATGTAAACACAAATTAGAAGACCAAATAAAAATAATCCACAAGAAGAATCAGAGTTTTTCATTATTTTTTTTAATTACAGCCAAAAAACATTGGAAGTTTACTTTTGCGCCACCTTGTATGATCATCAATCCACTTTCAAAAATCACTTTAACGAGCAGAAATCTCTTAAAAATGTTGATATTTATGTATGGAAAAATTTAAAACTCATCTGTTTCAAAAACGAAGAGCAGTTTTGTGTTAGGTTAGTACAAAAAAAAATTTTGACAAAAGTTTGAGCTCGATCGGTTAAAAATTGGCGTACCGCACGAGGGTTAAAGTTCGTGAGAACATTTACAATGGGAAAAATGCTATTTTTTCAGTATTTATACAAATTTTGACATTAAGTAATTACTTTTGCAATTTAGTATAAAAGAATCAAAATGTGTACGTAATTGTCGTTGTAATGAGATATAAAAGACAAAAATTGGTTAAAAAATTTTAAAGTTATTCAAAATTCCCCAGGCCATTAACGTTTCTCAGGCAACTGGAACAAGAAATGTATGAACAAAAATAACATATTTTAAGAAATATTAAAATAAAAGCACATTTTTACTTAAAATATGTCCGTTTTTATTTGTATATTAGTTTTTGGCTTCGTAGGGTACCGCTAACCTATTCGCAGGTATGACCAAACAAATTTAATTTGTTTAACGGCAGTTTCAAAACTCCATTTTCAAATTTTATTAAACAAATTTTAGAATCATCATCATCATACAGGGATTTATTATGAATATAATAGGGAATAGAAATATGCAAAAAATATGTCCATACCTCCTACAGTTTTTCCGTACCTGCGACTTAAATTTTGCGATTTTCGGGAAAAACTAATTTGTTGGCCATATTTTGGCTAATGATACCAAATCTCTCTTTAAGTAAAACCTATACAGAATATTATAGGCCAGTTAATTCTAAATATTCTCTGAAAGTTTTACTAAAACCGAACTACTTTAACCTTTAAATCGTGAAAGTCAAATATAAAATTTTACAATATTTGGAATTTCTGAATTTCTGCCGATTTTAATGCAAATTGCTAAAAATATACCTTAAGAGGTTAGATTAACAATAATAAGTAATAGCTCCCATATAGGGTCCGCTTCCGAAAATCACTTTAACGAGCATAAATCTCATAACAATTTTGGTATTCGCATAATATTCTACGGAAATAAATTTCATAATTTTATGATAATTATCATAGCTCCCATATCAGACCAACTGCGGAAAAAATTCATGAAAGTAAATTATTGCTTACGATATAATTGCGTTTTTTTAGTATTTCAAAGATTTCGAAAAATAGATTGAAAAATTCTTAATTAGGCCTTCCTTAATTTCTTAGCGTGCATTCTTTCCGAAAACTAATATTGTCATTTCAGCACTGTCGCTTCAAAAACATTAATACATACCATTTACTTTTAATGAAAATAATACATGATACAGTTGCATATTCCAGTTGCCAACTGCATTGAAACAAATTTAAATTTACAAAATAATTCAATATTTAATCATAAGCAACTTTAATATCAAACATCACGGTGCTACTGGGCGTATGATTTATTTATAATTTTCACTTTTATTGAAATAAAAAACACTCATACGTAATGATGTGCTGCAATTCTCTATAAACTCAAAATAGACCATTTTTCTTAAATAAAATAATACGAATGAACATTTATCATTTTTGTGCAATGTCAATAAACAATAACAAATGCCAGCTGTTTTCGAGGTCATTGTTAGATAAAGTTTTAGAACAAAAATATGTTTTACACTTAATCCTAGTTTAAAATTATAGCTTAGTAAGCAAATGTGTTAACTGCACTTTATATGAAAATTGAGAATTTTGATTTTCAAAATACTCCATTTTACGATTCAATTCTGTATTCATATTTTAAAAAGGTACTAAACTGTTTACCCGGATTTGTCTACAAGATATTTTAGTTTTTATATCCTTCACCATGAGTGCAAGGGTATGAAAGTATATTGATATCAACTTTCCGTAGTCACTAAATAACTTACAAACATGATTTATACATCAATATATAGGGAATTTTCCCGGCTATTTGTTTTATCTATATCTGGATTACTAAGTCATTAATATAGACAATAAGGATATCTAATGACAGATATTTCAAAGTCCATTGCACCAATGTATATAAGGCTATAGTAAGTTGCACCTACAATGGGTCAATATTTTGATTTCCGATTTTTTTTTTCACTAAAAATTTTTTTGTCACAATTTTTTTTTTCACTAATAAATTTAAAAAAATATCGAAAAAAATTTTATTTTTTTAAAATTGAAAAAAAAAAAAATTTAATTTTGTTTACCTAAAAATATTTAAAATTTGTATTTTAAAGTATACTTTGGTGAAGGGTATATATAGTGTTTATAAAAAACCGGTTTGTCGGTTAACCGAAAATTGGCCGTCATATATGTGTAGATGACATAAAATGTCCTATAAAGTAAACACAGCTTTAAAATTTGTAGTTTTAGTGGTTAATAATAAATAACTATAAATATACAAAAGTACTAAGTCCATTTTATTTTGTAAAAATTTCAAAATTATTATCTTAGTCAAATGGAATTGAGTATAAATATGTTACTAAATACATATATAATACTTGTTTGAATTATTGGTTTATTCAAAAAGTTCAACCAAAAAATGTAAATCATAGATTTTTTAATTAAATATTTGATAATTTTAAAATTTATTATCACCTCGACTTTCTGATATGAAACAGAAAGTCTCAAAAAATTACCCACTTCTTCTTAGCTGTGATTATTTGTCATTATAAATCATACCAAATAATTAATAAAACTCCATTATCAGAATTCAAAAATATCATGGATTTTAGAAAGTTTTTTGTCTCTCCTGTAATATTTCTGAAAAGGACTTTGGACAGTAAGCTAACGAAATGAATAATAAAATAAAATTTTAAGAACAAAACACACTAATGAATTCAAATTTATTGAAAGAAGGTATGTACATTAAATTCAATTTAACGTATGATAAAATTATCATTAAGTTTATAATGAATCATTATTAAGATTTAGCTTAACTTCTAGAATTATGCGGAATTAATTTTTAATAGCTTAATTTTATTCTGAAAAAGTTTTGCATTAAACTCATCGTCCTCTACTATTTAGAATCATTGTTATTCTTAAAAATATTAATCTAAAGAGGTTTGTATTGTAAATCAGCAGTTTAGGTTTCAAATCAGACCAATAATGTGTATACAATGAATATAAAAATTGCACAAAAACATGAGATTTATTAATTTTAGTTCCAAATATTAAAAACCGGCTAACAGAGTAATAAAAACCGGATAAACCGGTTAACCGAAAATCAGCATTTTAAATTAACCGGTTCACAAAAAACCGAGATTTCGAAAAAAAACCGGTTTATATAAGATTCGGCGTAGGCGAATATAGCTCTTTCACTTGTTTTATACTAAAAAATCGATTTTTGGTATGAAATATGTGTGATCATAGATTAAGCTTATTTTCCTTAAAATCGCAGTATCTACGAAGTTATTAACGATTTAAACTTTTTGAGTTTTTTTATACTAAAAATCTATGTTTGGTATAAAATATGCGTGACCACATATTTAGGTTATTTTCCATTTGTGTTTTTTTATAATAGAAATCGACATGCATGAGTCCTTATAATCGCAATATTAAAGATTTTATTAAGATATTTAAGTTTTTTGTACCAAACATCTGTTTATGAGAGACCACACATTGAGCTTATTTTGTCTAAAATCGCAGTATTTATAAAGTTATTATCAATTTAAGATATTTAAGTTTTTTGTACCAAAAATCTGTTTTTGGTATAAAATATGAGTGATCACCGATTGAGCTTATTTTGTCTAGAATCGCAGTATTTACGAAGTTATTTACAATTTAAGATATTTGAGATTTTAGGGATCACAGATTGTGCTTATCTTGCCTAAAATGGCAGTATCTACGAAATTATTAACAATTTAGCATATTTGATATTTTTGGAATAAAATACTAGTGATCACAGATTCAGCTTATTTTCCTTAAAATCGGAGTATATGAAGTTGTTTACAATTTAAGATATTTCAGTTTTTTTTTTGTACCAAAAATCTTTTTTTGGTATAATCACAGATTGGGTTTATTTTCGTTAAAATTGCTTTATCTACGAAGTTGTTAACGGTCTAAAATATTTTTATTTTTTTATACTAAAAATCTAGTTTTGGTATAAAATATGATTGATCACAGATTGAGTTTTCGTTAAAATCGCTATATAGTTGTTAACGGTTTGTTAATGTATTTCAGTTTTTTATAGAAAAAATCAGTTTTTGGTATAAAATATGAGTGATCACATATTGAGCTTATTTTGCCTAAAATCGCAGTATTTACTAAGTTATTAACGATTAACGAATTTTTAAGTTTTTCATACTAACAATCGATTTTTGGTATTCGTATTTCAAATAGCACCCTGTTCTTTTTCGTTTGAATGCAGACCAATGTTTCAAATAAAATGTGTTTTCCCGTTTTTACACATTTTTTTTACTTTTTTGTTCCCATTGAAATTATACACATGAACTAGAAGTTTTTGGTTTAAGATAAGGATATTTAAGGAGCCGCAGAACAAAAGATACTTTTTTGAAAATTTAAAAATTTTGGGAAATTGATTTTTTCTCGAAGATTTCAACACAAAATAAAAATACCGAAAAATCAATTTGTAAAAAACATTCGTAAAAGTACCTTTTGTTTTGCGGCTCCTCATTTAGGAAAATATATTGAAACTAGGATGGATACCAATTACTATGAGAAATATAGAGAAGTTTTATTTCATTCTTATATAAAATTTTATCGTTGAGCCTTTATAAAAGACGAAGCGAAATTTTGGAGCAATCATCATTTTTTAATCATCATAAATAAGCTATGTGGGAAGTTTTAACAAATTTGAGACGGGTAACGGGTTCAGATTCCTTGTCGAAAATATTTGTTACCTCCCCATATAGACAAAATATTTTATAATATAAATATTGTTTAGCAAACGCTAAAAAATAACAATGTGTTGCAAATATTCTACAAAAAACTTGTGCCAACACCTGTCACTTTTCCCAAATTGAGAAATTTTACATCATTGTTATATAAAATTTGAACTTGGAGCCTCGATAAAAGTCAAACTAAATTTAATTTGAGTAGCTTAAATTTTTGTATGATCATAAATAAGCTGTGTGTCAAGTTTTAACAAATTTAAGATGGTTAACGTCAGATGCCTTGTCGAAAATGTGTGTTACCTCCCCATATAGACAAAGTATTTTATAATATAAATATTGTTTAGCAACTTCAACACAATCCAAGACAACAATGTGTTGCATATATAAAATAAACTTAAGCCAACATCTGTCACTTTTCCCAATTTCTGTATAAATAGAAATATAAAAACAAGTAAGAAAGTATGGTCGGTCAAGCCCGACCATATAATACCCTACACTAAGTAAAAGAGCAAAAACATTTTTCTTTTAAAATTTCAATAATTTATATTTTTGAGTGATTTTCGGAAGTGGGCCTTATATGGGGGCTATGACCAATTATGGACCGATCACCATGAAATTAGGTCGTGTGATTTATGTTTATATGAAAGTTTACTATGTTGAATTTTGTGAGTATACCAACATTTTTAAACGATTTATACACGTTAAAGTGATTTTCATTAAAGTGATATGGAAGCTATGACTAATTATGGACCCATTGTAACAAAATTTGGTGACATGAATTTTGTATATATAAAACTTATTTGGAGCGCAACTTGTGGAGATACATTTATAAATTAAACATTTATGACCGATAAAGTCCAATTTCGGAAGGACATTTGTATGGGGGTTAGGTGAAATAATGGACCGATTTCAGCCATTTGCAAAAGGCTTGGTCATTGGTCCCAAAAAATAACATGTACCAAATTTGATCGAAATATATTCAAAATTGCGACCTGTACTATGCGCACAAGGTTTACATGGACAGCCAGCCAGCCAATCAGACAGACGGACGGACGGACATCGTTTAATCGACTCAGAAAATGATTCTAAGTCGATAGGTATACTTTAAGGTGGGTGTTAGACTAATATTTTTGGGCGTTACAAACATCTGCACAAACGCATTATACCCTCCCCACTATGGTGGTGTAGGGTATAATTAAGCGAGCACTGAAAAACATAAAGGTGTTGTTAAACTAATTGCTAGTTAAGTGTAAAAATGTTAGTATCTGTGAAATTATTAAAGTCAAAACAAATGTGTTTTATTTAAATACCTACTTATACTAAAGGCATTTAGTTGTTTCAACTTTAAAATTTTTACAAATACCCGCATTTTTGCTTTAAAGTGACAATTAATTTATATGACAAATCGCAATGACTTTTAGTTGCGAAAGGAACCGCATTATATGAAACAAGAAAACAAAAAAGATGAAACAGCAAATAAAATGAAAAATATTTGAAATGCCAGGTGCAGGCAACTTTTGAGCAAAGAAATGAATCTTCTGCAATTTATTTGTAAAGTGTCATTGAAAGTGGTTGTACAAACAAAAAGAGACAAGCAGAATAAAAAATAGAAAATATGTCAAGTTTGGTAAAACTTATTTGTAACAAATAGTTATTGTTTTGTTTTTTTTTTTCTATAAAAACTGATTACATTTCTGCAGGACATTTTACCGTTGGAGGCTGTTTGGAAAGATGGCAGCAGGATAAGGGACGATGATTATAGGGAACGTATTATGCAAAGTAAGATATTTGAAAGTTTAGTTTAGTTTAGTTTTATTTTGTTATTTTGTTTAATTAAATTGTTGCTATTTTTTCTGCTTTACTTCAACTAAATGTTCTACTATGTAGTGCGACCCACAGGTGAGTGATTCTAATAGTTATATTTTAGATTAAAATAGATTATTTGTGATATTTACAAAATTATTGAATTGCATTTTTAGCGAGTTATGAAACAAGTAAGATAGCACTCTAATTTGTTCTTTGGCTGTGACGAATGTTTATACCCTCCGCAAAGTGATTCGTTTCATAGTCAAAAAATTTTGTATTTTTCTCATTATTTTTTTTAAAAATTTAGAACTTCTTAAATTTCTTTAAATTTAGAACTTCTCTCTAATATTTCAGTTTATGTCCTACACTTACGCATTCTATTTTTGTCCAGTCATTATTTGAGAACTAATCACTGTGACTCTATTTAGTTTAAAATCAATTCTAATCAATTCAATACAATAAAACTTTTGATATAATAAATTATAATAGTAAACCACCGCAATGTAAACTTGCTAAAGCCATAACAATCACAAATCTCTACAATTATTTATCCGTATACCTGCCCAATAACAACTACCGTGCTAATATCCCAAAAGTTTTATTTCACCAGTTAAGGTATGATTTTACAACTCAACTTAACTTTAATTGTTGTTAAAAAAGTGCTTTTTTGAGAAATTTCAACAATTGTGATCATTTTACCAAAAAATTTCAATGAAAATTTCACTTACAGTTGCAAAACTTTTCTTAGTTTTTTTTTACATTTTGAACTTAAAAACTTTAACCTTTTATTTTCATTTAGTGTTCACGAATGCAAATACAAGAACTTAAAGTAGTATAACTAATGTTAAATCAACAATAACAGCAACATAAAAACATGTTGTATATAAGGAAAATTTTATATAAAAGTGCTTAAGAAAATTCATTGTACAGAGTAATAATAAAAAATTGTACAATAGTTTAAAACCACTAAAAGAAACCCAAAAATAACAACCAAATACACACTTACTTAAAAAGAAACCAACCAACAATTTAGTACACACTCTCAAACATACAAAACCAACCACAGATACAAAAACACAAATAGATGTACAATAAAGATATAGAACACTTCATACCGACAAAAGTAACAATAAAAACAATATAAATGGGAGATACTGTGAGAAAGATGAAAGTTACAAAAAACCACTTGACAATCAAATAGAGAACAATGGACCAGGAATACCCAGCAGTTCTAGGAGATTGTATCGACCTAACCATTTAGGGCGACAAATTTTAACACGAGCATATCCAAAGCAGGAGGTCAATTGATATTTTTGAATTACAATGAAACTTATAGCTGGTTCAGTTACCTTACTAGCTACCTAACTGTGCAAATAAACGATTAAAGAGACTACACTCTAGATTACTTAGAGACACTTAAGTGACAAATGTCATCACGCTAGATTACATGGGGTCTAAAAAGTAACCAATAGACTTCTCTGTGCACTACTAAGAGCACATACGTGTCAAATGACCCAAAATATATGAATTGGAGTCAGCCAATTGAACTGAAATTAGTGACAATTTCTCTATATAAGGGCTACATTAACTACTTGCTTAACTGCTGGGTACATTCAAAGATACAGATAAATAGTCGTATTTCTGTTTATGTTTAAGACACATACCACTCTAATTTATAAACTTTTACATACAAATGTGTATATAAAATAGATAGGCCCAAATAATGTTTTCACACATTTTGCTAAATAACAATATCATTATAAGCGTAGACCAAAAAGAGAATTCATCCCAAAAGGGAATTTTCGGAATCATTTTCAATATCGATGAAATTTTCGGACCATAAATATGGAGTCCTGAGTATTAAAAAAACATGAATGTGAAATTTCATATTCGCACTTAAAATTCAGTTGATGAAAAAAATTCAAGTCTTAAATTGGTGGCCACAACTATATCTATTGATAAGTAAGAAACTTGTTACCATTTCCAGGTTCATGCAGCCGCAGAACAAAAGTACCTTTTGTTCTGCGGCTCCTCATATAATGATTCATCATAAAAATGGTTATCACAAATATATACTTGTTTACTGTAGCCACATATATGGTTAATACAATCATGTGCAAATAGTAAAATTCAGTATGAATCTATTATATAGGATATGAGCTGGTCTAATATACTACATAAATACATACGCACGTATAGTATTTAACTTCATACTCTTGATCTCAAATAAAGTGAATGTAGCTAAATAAAGTGTGTTTCTAAAAAAAATCCAAATAAAATTTAACACAAATAAGTTTCATATATTCAGAAGACTGCCACCTATTTAATGGCTATCGGTCCATAGTTAGTCATAGCTCCCATATTAGTTTTAAATAGTTTATAATCATATACTCGGTGTAGGGTATCATATGGCCGACTACACTTTCGTACTTGATTTTATCTAGGTTTATGAATTGCAAAAAAATGGTAAATTAAAGCAAATCAATCAATATTTTTACATATGTTTATTTATATATACATATGTGTGTTATTTAAACTATAACCTCAAAATATTTAAATGCAATATTTCACTCACGCATGTTGTAGGTCATTACCACAGTCGGTTTCAGATTGACCACATTTTCCACTGCTCTGCTATGTAAATATATATGTATGTTTATTTTACATTTTAGACATTCACCGACAAATGACTATAATTATGTTTTCCATTCCGCATCATTATCAACAACATTAACAAAAACATCTTCATTATCATCATCAGCAACATCAACATCATTACCTTCATCTTTATCATCATTATTTATTTTCATTATCTCTATGCAAGTTCTTTGTTGGTGGGTTTGATGAGCGAAATGTAAAAGGGGCGGCAAAAAAGAAAAATCAACAATTCTATTCTTTTTTTTTGTTTTGTTTAACCATAAACAAACAAATACAAACAAATCTAGTATATAAAAATATAAAAAAATGATGGTAGAAAAGAAATCTGTATAAAACACTTGCCTTCCGGGCTGTTACATTAAATTAGTAACATAGTTTATGTGTATGAGAAAATACGAGTAGAGAGTATATTTTTAGTTAATGTAACCAACTATTTATTTATACTACTAATGGCTCAAAGACAAATGTTTCAATTGTATTGAGTTTTATTGAACAATAAAAATAATACTTTTTAGATTTAGTTTTGCCTTCAAGGATTTCAATTAAGATAAAACAATTGCCACTTATTTATGATCCTTATCTTGGCTTAATGTATCTATGGGAGATTAACAGCATGTAGTAACAACTGCTTTTAATATTGTATCAGTTACAAACTATTAAAGATTAATCCTTAATGTTATTTTCGTGCGTTTTTATTTGTTTAATAAATGTTTTGTTTTTATTTTTGTTAGATAAACTACACTATTTCCAATTGTATTTCAGAAGTTTTTAATTGAATTTCAGAAATTTCTAATTATATTTCTAAAAATTCTTAATTTTCCATTTGTATGTCAGAATTTTTCAATTGTTTTTCCGAATTTTCCAATTATATTTCTGAAATTTAATCATTTTTGAAATACAATTGGGAATGGTAATGGAATGATATTTCATTTGCTCTATACATGTAAATATTTAAATTGACTTAAAGAGATTTAAGAAAAAACATCAAAAGGATTTAGATACTTTAGAATTCTTGCTCAGTGTTATTTTATTATATTTTATAGAAATGGGGGATTTCACGTCAAGTGAACCAACTTTTAAAATCGATGTCTTCCGATCAGGATGAAATTTGCACCAATGTTAGTTCTATTGGATAGTAACTTAGACACAATTTTTTCAACAAGATCGGTCGAGAACTCTGGGAGTTAGGGGGGGTCAAAATTTGACATTTTGGCCATACATGTGATTTTTCTCGTCCATGTAAATTATTACATATTGTTCTTAGCAAAATGTGTACCAAATAGTTTAGATAGCTATTTCTTCATTCTTTCGAAAAAAAAAAAAATATTGAAAAAAAAAATAAAATATTTTTTTCCGAAATCAAAAACTATTTTTACTTTTTTTTCAAAATGGGCCCTTTTTTCTTAAAATAAAGCTTAGATATTTTTCTTGTGGACCTATTTAGTCGCTTAGTGGGATGCGAGTTCGATATCTATCAAAAAAATGTTTTGTAACTCAAAACATGCAATTTTTAACTTTTTATGCAAAATCAAAAACTTTGTTGATTTTTTTTTTAAATGGCCATTCTTTTTAATTTTTTTTTGCTCAACAGAAAGCTCAGATATTTTCCTTGAAGACCTATTTAGTCGCTTAGTGGGATGCGAGGGTTCACTTGACGTGAAATCCCCAGAATACATATGTTTTTATATTTCTTAAAAATATTCACCCTAACTATAAAAGAAATTTTAAAGTTAATTTTTGTTAAAGTCGATTTTATTTTAAAATAGAACTTTTGTTTTTATTTTAAAAAAGCTTCAAAACTTTTTCCAACATATACATTCAAATAATTGAAAATATTTTTCAATGAATGTAAATAAAAAAAGAAATTTCAAAAAATTAAAAAAAACAAAATGTACATAAAAGTTCAAAACAAAAAGCTTTTTTTTTAAATAACACAGTACAACATTTTTCAGTTCATTGCTTTGGGACTCAATTCTGACAATTGCACGTGAAAGTAGCTCCAAAAATAAGAACTTCTGCATCATTAGTTTTGTCAAGTTGGCTGCCGTAATAATTTAATGACCATACGAATTTTTTTTCCTCAAGGTGGATTTTTATCACTTTTTCTATATTTTAGCACGGTTATATCTCGTATACCGTACGAAATATCTCTTTTGTGGCTGAAGGAAAGTTGTAGATATTGAATAGTAGAAAAAAAGTACGGAACATACCTACCCGAAAAAGATGCATCCAGTGCCTTAAAATCGCAAAAATGCCCATTTTTTTTTTAAAAATTACCAATTTTTCACCTTTTTTGCTCAATAACTGGATTACAAATCCAATTATGGACCGATCACCATGAAATTAGGTCGCGTGATTTATGTCTATATCAAAGTTATTTATCATGAATTTTGTATGTATACCATCATTTTTAACAGATTTATGCACTTTAAAGTGATTTCCGTAAGCGGGACTTATATGGGAGCTATGAATAATTATGGACCGATCATAATAAAATTTTTTGACATGAATTTTGTATATACAAAACTTATTTGGAGCGAAATTTGTGTAGATACATATATAAATTAAACATTTATGACCGATAAAGTCCAATTTCGGGAGGACATTTGTATGGAGGCTAGGTGAAATAATGAACCGATTTCAGCCAATTTCAACAGGCTTCTTCCTTGGGCCGAACAAATTATATGTACCATATTTTTTTATGATCGGTCCATAATTAGTCATAGCTCTCATATAAGACACGCTTCCGAAAATCACTTTAAAGTGCATAAATCTGTTAAAAATTATGGTATACATACAAAATTCATGAGAAATAACTTTCATATAGAAACAAATCACACGACCTAATTTCATGGTGATCGGTCCATAATTGGATTTGTAATCCAGTTATTGATCAAAAAAGGTGAAAAATTGGTAAAAAAAAATTAAAAAATGAGCATTTTTGCGATTTTTAAGGCACTGGATGCACTTTTTCGGGTAGGTATGTTCCGTACTTTTTTTCTACTATTCAATATCTACAACTTTCCTTCAGCCACAAAAGAGATACTCCGTACGGTATACGAGATATAACCGTGCTAAAATATAGAAAAAGTGATAAAAATCCACCTTGACGAAAAAAATTCGTATGGCCATTAAATTTTTACGGCAGCCAACTTGACAAAACTAATGATGCAGAAGTTCTTATTTTTGGGGCTACTTTCACGTGCAATTGTCAGAATTGAGTCCCAAAATCATGTGTTGTACTGTGTAATAAAACAATATTTGAAATTTGTTTTATGGTATGAAATTTAAAATAATAGTCAACTTAATGGACTTAAAGTCGACTTTAAGGCTTTTGTAGTTAGGCTGATTATATTTTAGGATGTTTAACAAGATTTTTCATCCTGACGATTCATCGATCAAAATCTTTTGATTGTACTCTAGCATTTAATTAATGATTTTCTGAATTGAAATTGAAATTTTTAAATCCCATATTAAAGCTTTAAAAAATTAGGCTTAAATTCTATGAGCTAATTGGAAGCTTTGTTCTTAGTCCACTTGTAAATAGAATGGAGGTTCATATGTACATACTTAGATCGTCTTAGAATTTCATAAGGACTTTGTGTGGGTATGGGATGAATATTTCGATATGTTATAAACGGAATTACAAAATTAATCTTTTTTTGATTTTGGGTATAAACATTTTTTATATACATATGTATGTATTAGAGTTTCGTGTTCGGTTTTAACCGAAACCGCGGTTTTTCAAGGCCTAAAACCGAAACCGACAATTATTCTTCAGTTTTAACTTTTAATCTATTTTCAGTAGAAAAATTCAAAATTTAGAAATGAAAAACAAATTTGTTAATTCAATGATTCATCAAATATCTCTAAAAACAAATCGATGTAAAAATATTCATTCTTTTTAATAAAAAAATTGATTTCTCTTTGTGAATTAATACTAATTGAGGATAACAAGTCTCTTGATTCATGTTTATTGGTTCATTGTAATATGGATTCTAGCTTTTTCGAAACAAATAGTTTTTGTTACCTCATTAAGCCATCTATCCTTGATTCCTTCTTTACTCAGAAGCATATCAGCCAACTATTGTGTGTATAAAATAAGTAAAAAACTTGAACCCACGCCAAGTTTTAAATCAAAGTAATTTCTTGATTCTATGTTCAATATTACAGAAAAATCAAAAAGAACCATTTTGAAGAACGAAAAAATACTCCTTAGTTTGGTTTAGTTCTCCTTTTTTGTTATCATCAGGGAAACAAAAATATGCAAATGCATGTTTTTTCTGGTGAGTCTAATGAGCACATGGATAAGATATTTACACGTTTCAGAACTATTTAACAATTTTGGCATCGATTTGTTAGTGCATATTTTTGCATATTTATGTCATATTTTTGCGTTTTTAGAGAATATTTTACTGTTTAACAGCATATTTTGACATTATCAAAAACAAATTTTTATTTTTCGCTGTTGTGTTACAGGTTTTTACTTCCTTTGTTAAAAATTCAAAATGGCTTTTTATACCCTACACCACCATAATGGGGAGGGTATAATGCGTTTGTGCAGATGTTTGTAACGCCCAAAAATATTAGTCTAACACCCACCTTAAAGTATACCGATCGACTTAGAATCACTTTCTGAGTCGATTAAACGATGTCCGTCCGTCCGTCCGTCTGGTTGGCTGGCTGGCTGGCTGGCTGTCCATGTAAACCTTGTGCGGAGAGTACAAGTCGCAATTTCGAAGATATTGCGATCAAATTTGGTACATATTATTTTTTCGGCGTAAGGACCAAGCCTATTGAAACTGGCTGAAATCGGTCCATTATTTCACCTAGCCCCCATACAAATGTCCTTCCGAAATTGGACTTTATCGGTCATAAATGTTTAATTTATATATGTATCTACACAAATTCCGCTCTAAATAAGTTTTGTATACACAAAATTCATGTCGCCAAATTTTGTTACGATCGGTCCATAATTAGTCATAGCTCCCATATAGACCCGCTTCCGAAAATCACTTTAACGTGCATAAATCTCTCAAAAATGTTAGTATACACACAAAATTCAATATATTTAACTTGAATTTAGACATAAATTACACATACTAATTTCATGGTGATCGGTCCATAATTGGTCATAGCTCCCATATAAGGCCCACTTCCGAAAATCACTTTAACGTGCATAAATCGCTTAAAAATGTTGGTATAAACACAAAATTCAACATAGCCAACTTTAATATAGACATAAATCGCACGACATAATTACATGGTGATCGGTCAATAATTGGTCATAGCTCCCATGTTAGGCCCACCTTCGAAAATCACTCAAAAATATAAATTATTGAAATTTTAAAAGAAAGAAGTTTTTGCTCTTTTACTTAGTGTAGGGTATTATATGGTCGGGCTTGACCGACCATACTTTCTTACTTGTTTTTAATATAAAATAAGCACTATTTTAATACTAGCGCCATCTAAATATCAAATTTTAGTTCTAATTCAAACTTAACCGTTCTAAGTGTTAAAGAAATATTGTATTTTATATTTGCTCCTCTTACATCACATACATTTTCTATGTATAAAAATGTTTTCAGATCCAATAGACAACGATTTTTATTTGAAAATTTAAGTCAATATTTTGTAATTTATTGCAATAATAACCTTAATTGAAGAAGTGACTTTATATTTATATAAAATATCATCAAAAAATAACTCTCGAGGCCTTTACATAGCTTAAGTTCCTATTGTTTTTATGTTGTATTTATTTTTTGTTATACTTGTTTTAGTTCATGTTATTTTTGTTTTGTTTTTTTTTAAATAAAAGTATATTTTTTGGTTCAAAATGATGTAAAAGTTTGTTTTTTTAAGAGCATATTTTTTAAATTTTAAGAGCATATTTTAAAGTTTTTACTGCATATTTAAAGCACTTAAAATGCTTTTTTTAGAGCATATTTCCGGTTTCCCTGATTATCACAATATCATTGAGTCCCATATTCTTGATTATTTATTTACTGAGAAGCATATTTGATCATTATAATTTTATTATTATAAAATATTCGGACCAAATTTCGTATTTTTAGTTCCATTAGTTTCGGTCATATCATGTTATTAACAGCGGATGTTCGCTGAGGTGGGTCAACGTATTTCCACATATCTTTGTCCATATATGTTTTACTGATTTTTCCAAACATTTTTCAGAAACTAGAGACATTAATAATAAATTGCATAGCCCAAGAGGTCCTTTTATTTTGGCTCTATCGCACTTAAAATTCAGTTGATGAAAAAAATTCAAGTATTTGTCTTAAATTGGTGGCCACCACTGTATATACGCTAACTAATTTAATATATTAAAAAATTACAATTAAAAGAAAAAGTACCAATTCTCATTTATCCTCTTGAACACCCGTCAAGTTTGAATTTTAAATTTGTATAGCATTTCCTATATTATAAACTGATTCTGTTACAGAACACTTAATATTTAATAAATTATCACAAAACCGAACCGTAACCGATCGGTTTCAAATTTTTTAAAACCGAAACCGCGGTTTTGAAATTCTTCGGTTTTTTGGAAACTCTAATATGTATAATCATTTAGAGAGTAAAAATTCGTTTTAAACATTTTGACTTTTTTGTAAAAAAAGTCGTTTGGTTTTTATGTTGATTTCCATGCCGGATATACCTTGCGACTTGATCGAAATTGCGACACGATCTAAACTGGAGTTTATCCGTATGGAGTATGGAATAACTAAAAGTTGATCTCACTGCATGATGATGGGGATCCTGCTTTCAAACTGTTAGTCATTTATTAAGCTGGAACTATAAAAGTCTGCACATACTTCGCTGTCTTAGTTACCACTGCCAACGATAGATCACCTACGGAATGTAGTGACTAAGCTGATGAAGGACTGCATTATATAAATACATGCCAGGAGTATTTCATAAACCAAACTGAACTCAGACATGTGGTGCACCTACATAAAAACAATCACAAGATCACTGTAAATGGATCACAAAGAGCTTCTTTAATTTAATCCAAGCTCCTATTTAAATTTCGAGCTATACTACAGTTTAAATAAAATTCTTGTATTTTTGTCAACAAAGCCTACAATATTTAATTTTTAATTATTGTAAAGACTCTGCTCAGTTGTTTTTTAATTTCCTCACATAATAATTTTTTACGACTATTATTCTTTAAAATAATTGACAAAAATTCTTAAAATAACATACACAGTTTAGCAGCATTCAAGGTAATATTCTCGTGTCAGAAAGCGACTGTTTGATAGAGGCAAAAACATGTAAAATAATGTTAACAATTTGTTTTGTTTTATGCGTCATATAAATAAAGTATGTCAACATCTGTTAATGTGACATAAATCATGAAACTCATTTGTTAATTTATGTACCGAAAAGATCTAAACATTCCAAACTTCCATCCATCCAGCCAGCCACCAGCAGCAGACAGAATACCAGCAATACGACCAGTATAAACCATACAAATTTTCTAAAATATACAAAGTCTAGAAGAAAATTCATTTACGAGATACACAAATTTGATTTAAAATAAAATAGAATCCAAAATAAAGACCACACATTTAAAGAGATGAACTCAGTAAGAGGAGGAACAGAGAGGAAATAAAAGAGAAAAAGAGTTTTAAAGTTATGAAGAAGAAAACAAAAATGGCCAAGAAATTATGGACTCTTAACATAACGGTATTAAGGAAAGAGAGTAAAAGAAGAGATTTATGAAAAGAGTAATAAATTTACATGAGGTATGTGTAAGTAAAAGAAGTTTGCAGTAGTTGGTTGTTGCTTAAAATGCGAATGTACACACAATTGATGGCTAATGTTATAAAGAGTGCGCAAGGTCAGTTTGAGTCAAAATACTCGGGCAATAATAAATTCATTTAAGGGAGAAGAGTAATGCAGCAGCAACAACAACAACAACAATATTTGATAACAACTAAATGCGTACAGAAACAAAAAGGGAAAACAACAGAAACGCGGTTAATATATTTATGATGCTCGTACACACACACACACACACACAGCTACATGTATCTGCTTCCTCTTTGGCTTTATCCTTTAACTAAAAGTATCTGTGTTTGCGAGTGTAGTTTTTGTGGATGATGTGTATTAAAAATTATGTTTTCATATGTAGAATGTATGTAATTGAGTGTAAATATGACGCAGAATGTGAATTCAGTTGTTAAGTTGGTGCAGTATCAGTTGGACTTGTAAACTGAATAAGAACGGTTTGATTAAGTTAACAAAAACCAAAAAAAAAAACACAAACAACAATATAGAAGAAATCCCCGTATTTTTTCACTTATTTTCTGTTATTGTTGTTGTTCTACTTCATGTGGTGTATAGAAATTGTAAAAAGCCAAAATAAGAAAAAGCAATTTTCTCAACAAAACTAAGTCCGTAATAACGCAGAAGAAAACTCAAGAAATATAGCGAATTTTTAAGCAAAAGAAGTTTTGTATTCCAATATTGCGTGCAAAAATGTTTGTGTATTTAAATATTGTGTGATTAAAACAAAAACAAAAAAAAAATAACATAATAATAAAATCAAAAAGCTGTTTTAATATTTGTTTTTGTAGCCATATTAAATTAATCCAATAAATAAATGTAAACTTAAATTAATCTAGTTAAATTTGTTTTATACCAAATAAAAAAAAAACGAAATAAAAAACAACATACCAGTAGTTAGAAAGTTAAAACCTTAAAACTAACCAAAAACAAATCAATTAACCAACTAACCAACCAACCAAAAAAGCAAAATAATCCATCCATTTTTATAATTAAACCTAATTGCTATTTTTCCTGAGTAATTTGCCTCGACTTTTACTAGAGCTGCTAATTGTATCCTTTATTTTGCACTCTTGATTTATTGTTTTGTGTATTTAATTGCCACATAAATTGTATGCAAAATAATTAAAAAAGAAACACCTAAATCAAAAAGAGAGATTTTGTTTTTTGTTATACCAAAACGAAAGTGTTGTATGGTTGCTAATTAGTTGTATATCCACTTTACACAATACTGCCACCATTTCATACATACATAAACATATACACACACATAGAAACATATATACATATAAAGAGAACTAACTCATCGACGTCATCGTAATCGTCATAGCCATCGCACATCATCATCAACATCGACTTGAACATCATCATTGTACGGATACGCCAGAGGCAATAGACCATAAAGCAATATGCCTGACACCATCTCTGTTATAGATCATAAAAGAAGTAAGTCTTAGAATGCCATTGTCCTGCTTTACTTTTTTTATCATTGCTTTAACGAAATGGGTTACACTTTTGCTTATTATCACAGGATTTGAAGATAACATGAACACAGACAACACAACACAGAGATCAAATAACAAATATAACTAAACTAATTATTAATTTTATTTTGTAAAATTAATTAGCTTGGATTTTAATTAAAGGCTAATTATATCTTATGTTTTAATGATGATCTTTCATAGATCTCAATAAGCATTTTTGTTGAAATTCAAGTGTAAATCAAGTGGAATTCCAGTCATGCGTTTAAATTTCAAGTGTTGAAATACACTTGTTTCATATTTTAAGAGGAAACTTGAATTCAAGTCGAGCATTGCGATATTAATTCAATTAATTCAAGGCTTGACTTATAATGTACATATTTTACAATGAAAAACTAATGTAATTTTAGCCATGAATTTCCAAAAGTAGCTGCTAAATTAGAGTCCTACTTGAAGCTAATAATATTGAACACAATTTTTCATAAATGCATTCCGTCACTCCAAAAGCCATCTAAACTGAATATCGCACTCGTTCGACAATACTGTATTAACTCAAAGTTTTGTTATTTTATCGTTTTGGAAAAAACAAAACATAACACTATCTGCACACAATGAACAAATAAAATGGATATGCAGCGGAATACAAGAATTGATAGATTTTCTTAATATTGCGGAATTTTTGTTAAAGAAAACATTCTTCAGCATAAAGAAAACTGTTTTTTGTCTCTCCTGAGCACTTAAAAGTTTTTGAGTTAATACAGTATTGTTGAACGAGTGCAATATATTTAATTAATATTATTATTCTATGCTCTTCTGTTATATTTTTTTTTATTAATTTTGGATTTTTAATGATTCTATTCTAAACACATTTCCTATCTATTTGACAAGAAAAGTTTGAACAAATTTTTATAAATATTTGACAAAAAAATCTGAAATATTTATTGGGATCTAATAACACCGTCCGACAAATAGAGAAAAACTTAGTTAGACAGGAACCGAAAAACTGTGTTTTCAGTTTTTCATTTCGTGATTCTGTGTCCATTTTTAAGGACTTCAAAATTTCAAGAAGTACATTTTTCAAAAAATATTTAAAAATACTCCTGCTATTCCATCAATGACAAATTGTATGTCAAAAGAACAAGAAGAGTTGTAGAATATTTTGTATTATCTTTATTTTATCCTGTAATGATCAAAAGATGTCAAAAAGTCCTTTAAAATGTTTATCCTTTAATATTCTTTAATATAAATAAATTCCTGTTTATAAACTGCACCAAAATAGTGGGGGAGGTGTAATGGGTTAGGGCTGTTGTTTGCAACATACAAAAATATTGTCCCAACACTCACCTTAAAGTATACCAATCTGCTCAGGATCACTTTCTGAGTCGACTAAGCGATGTCCGTCTGTCCGTCCATCCATGTAAACCTTGTAATCAAACTACAGTTCGCAGGTTTAAAGATAATTCGACAAAATTTGGCACAAACCTTTATATTGCCCCAAGGACAAAGGCTATTGAATTTGGTTAGAATCAGCTCATTATTTATCCTAGCCCCCATACAATTGGCCTATTTGAAAATAGCTCTCATAAACATCTTAATTATAAACATATTCAAACCAAATTCAGCACAATTAAGTTTTATGTAAGCCGAACTCTCACGACCAAATTTCCTCACGATCGGTCAACAATATTCCATAGCTCCCATATAAGCAACCTTCTCGAAAATGTCATTAATATACATAAATCTCTGAAATATGTCAGTATCCAAACAAAATTCAACACAAATATGTTTCATATATTCGCAATTCATCCCACCAAATTTTGTGACGATTGGTCCATAATTAGTCATAGCTCCCATATAAGGCCCACTACCGAAAATGTGTGTATTCAAATAAGATTCAACACAAATAAGTTTCATATCAAAAGAAAACTCTTTATAATCATATACCCGGTGTAGGGTATCATAAGGTCGGGCTTGCCCGACTATACCATTTTACTTGTTAATTAAAAAGTCTGCTTCGTTGTTTTTTACAACGGATTTTGTTATATTTTTTTCGAATGAAATATTAAAATAAAATATATAAAAAATCAAATAATTCAAATTTAAAATATTTATTAACACTTAAGTAGTTAAGATAGAAGAATGAAATTTTGGCATGTGGTATTCAATATTTGGATCTTTAGTTCACTATTTTTTTAAAAAAAATTATTGGATATCTTAAAGGATATTCAAGGATAAAAATTTTAAAGGACATTTTTAACATCTTTTGATCCTTACAGGATAAAATAAAAGTAATACGAAATATTTTACAACTCTTCTTGATCATTTGACGCCAAATTTGACATAGTAGGATGATCAGAAGTACTTTAAAACATTTTTTTAAAAATGTACTCCTCTGAAAATTTGAAGTCCTTTTAAAAGGAAACAGGATCACGAAGTGAAAAACTGAAAACGCAGTTTTTCTCCATTTAATTTATTGTTTCAGACGTATATCATCCGGTTTGTGTCTAATATTGAGTGTCGTACGGTGTAATCATATATAATTACCAGGGAAACCAAAATATGCAAATGCATGTTTTTTCTGGTGAGTCTAATGAGCACATGGATAAGATATTTACACGTTTCAGAACTATTTAAGAATTTTGGCATCGATTTGTTAGTGCATATTTTTGCATATTTTACCCTTAAATACACATTTTTGCATATATTTGTTATAAGAGCATATTTATGTCATATTTTGCGTTTTTAGAGCATATTTTACTGTTTAATAGCATATTTTGAGTTTATCAAAAACAAATTTTGTCTTACTTATTTTTCGCTGTTGTGTTACAGGTTTTTACTTCCTTTGTTTAAAATTCAAAATTGAAAAATAGATGGCTTTTCACCAAAAAAAAAAAAAAATTAAAAAAACAGAATTTTTTTTTTAAAATTTAAAATAACAATTCGAAAAATTTTTTTATCCAAAAAATTGAAAAAATATTCACCTAAAAAAAAAAAATTTTTTTTCAAAAAATTAAAAAACTGAAAAAAAATTTTTGTTTACCTAAAAATATTTAAATTTTTTATTTTGAAGTATAATTAGGTGAAGGGTATATAAGATTCGGCACAGCCGAATATAGCACTCTTACTTGTTTTAATATAAAATAAGCACTATTTTAATAATAGCTCCATCTAAATATCAAATTTTAGTTCTAATTCAAACTTAACCGTTCTAAGTGTTAAAGAAATATTGTCTTTTAAATTTGCTCCTGTAACATCAGTTGATGTCGAAAGAACATTTTCTATGTATAAAAATGTTTTCAGATCCAATAGACAACGATTTTTATTTGAAAATTTAAGTAAATTTTTTTGATTAAAAATTATGTAAAAGTTTGTTTTTTTAAGAGCATATTTTTTAAATTTTAAGAGCATATTTTAAAGTTTTTACTGCATATTTAAAGCGCCTAAAACGCTTTTTTTAGAGCATATTTCCGGTTTCCCTGATAATTACATATTAGGTCTTTATAAGAGAGAACTACGGTGCGTATGACTATCATTTAATATAATTATATATTAATCATACGGCTCGTAGTTTATGTATTTTTTACATGCTACATTACCATGTTAGGGAAATCATTGATAACACAGTACAACGGCATTTTTAACACATGAACCGCATCATATAGATAAGTAATAGGGCTATAACTTTTTAATATTTTTGGCAAATATCAATATGGCCCTTGCATAATCGAATAGACCATTAAATGTTATTTTAACAAAATCGTATTACGTTTTCGCGGTTGTCAAAAAAGTTCACCCACAAAACGCGTTAGAGTTTGGAGATAACTTTTTTATTTTTTTATATCATATTTTCATATCCTGATCATTTTTATATTCTAAAGCTCTTTAAAATTTCGAATATAACATTTGTTTATATTTTTTTTATAACACATTTATTTTATGACGTTATGGTTATCAAATTAAAGATGAGCGTTTTGCAACTTTTATCTTTCAAAAGCAAATGGTGAAAAAAAGATTTTTCCGTAAACGGCTGTGATGAATATGTAGCTTTGGCCTTCTATGTGTCTGTATAGAATATGATGGTGTAATTAAATGACTTATGTGAATTTCATTATACATAAATTATTTATTGACAATCAAATAGTTTTCTGATATAGTGGTTATATGGGGTCAATTATGGACCGATCCTCACAAAAGTTGGTAAAAAGATTGAGGTTCATATGTTTATTTCCAATTTTATTACAAAGTTATATAGAATGTTACGGAGAATATTTTTGTAGAATCTAAATCCTCAAGGCATGAGTTTTTTTTTGTTCTTTTTTTAAAAAGTGCAAAACCCACCATTAAAACAGGGATTTAATGGATTAAAATGTTCCGCAAAAATATTATACGTGAAATTTTACTATAAGTCCCTGAATACCTCAAAACGGAAAAATCAACCAGAAAGTCAGAAATAAGACACAACAAAAGAGAGCTTAGGGTTAATTTCGCATTTTCATCAATGTGCAATTTTGGGGAGTTGAATCAGTTATGGTCCGAACTGTCAATTATGGACCGATCCTCACAAAAGTTGCTAGAAAGGTTCATATAAAATTTGTTTATCTCCAATTTCTTGTCTTTGGTACAATTGTAGCTGTAACAGCAGTAAAAGCCGAATAGGGTATTGTTAGCTTCGAGAAATTCCACACAAGAAGGATTTTACATTTTCAAGTTGACATGTGTGTATCTAACCAGAATTGGTCCACTTGAAATTACAAATCTGAAACTACCAATTTTGTGTCCGTTTTCTGTCCGTTTATGTATTCTTCCAATTGATAGAAATCATAGCAATAAATGTTTGAATAAGAATATAGATTAGAATATATGATTGACATTATCTAATAAACATATCGAAAGTTTATATTCAAAACCCTCTATCTTTGATTTTCACGAAAATGACTTTTTGATCGTAAAATTTCATCTAGGGTGTGAATTTCATAACAAACTTATTATAACCTACACCACCATAGTGGGACATCCATTAAACGATGTCCGTCTGGCTGGCTGTCCATGTAAACTTTGTGCGCAGAGTACAGGTCACAATTTTGAAGATGTTTCGATCAAATTTGGTACATATAATTTTTTCTGCCCAAGGACCAAGCCTATTGAATCTGGCTGAAATCGATCCATTATTTCACCTAGCCCCCATACAAATATCCTTCCGAAATTGTACTTTATCGGTCATAAATGTTTAATTTATATATGTATCTCCACAAATTCAGCTCCAAAAAAGTTTTATATATACAAAATTCATGTCACCAAATTTTGTTACGATCGGTCCATAATTAGTCATAGCTCCCATATAGACCCGCTTCCGTAAATCACTTTAAAGTGCATACATCGGTATACACACAGAATTCAACATAGTCAACTTTCATATGGACACAAATCATACGACCTAATTTCATGGTGATCGGTCCATAATTGGTCATAGCTACCATATAAGGCCCACTTCCGAAAATCACACAAAAATATAAATTATTGAAATTTTAAAAGAAAAATGTGTTTGCTCTTTTACTTAGTGTAGGGTATTATATGGTCGGGCTTGAGTGATCATACTTTCTTACTTGTTTTTTTGTTGTCTTAAGTTGTATTATAAGCCGTTATCTTAAATAAATCACATTAAAAACTGACAATTTGCATAAATGCAAAAATCCTCTATCATATCATTTTCATCCTCTATCTATCATAAAGTCCACAATAATGCTAAAATTTTGCAACCAATTATATGTGAGATTCAGTAGTTGCTTTAAAAAAATATTGTAAAATACCGAATTTTAATAACTCAAATATTACCCAAAAAATACAGTTTTTTGGCTCTCCTGAAAAGTTATGTTTTTTAAGATAAAGGGTTTTGTATAGGCCCTTGATAAATCAAAAAAAATTAATATTGTAAAAATTTTGTTCTGATTTTTCCGTATTGAATAATACATTACTAATACGTATCAAATAAATAAATTCATCCCAAGGAAGATGCGCTAAATGACATAGAAATATTTTGAAGCAGTTTTTCACTGACAGCTATTTTATTTGGTCATGATGCAAATAGAGGATTATTTTGAAAATATTACCAATTTCTTTTTAATTTCATTAGCAAAACTCATGGAAAATTTTTTTTATTTTCTCTTCAGAAAATTATGTTGCATAAAAAAGTAATCACTTAGTTGTGTATATGAAAAAAATATTCAAGATTATTTCATTCAAGAGATCAATAGAGAAATTCTTAACAAAATTAGATATTATTTGCTCCAATTGTTTCATTGTGGATAAAACTATTGTTGTTTGACGGACAGCAATGGAAAAAGGAAAGACAATCTAATCTTAGCAAAATGTTTAATGAAATAATAAGAAATATATATACATACAATAGAGTGTCCCATAATATAAAATTTTTTAAGAATAGCATACAAATTTTCAAAGAAAATATCGTATTTTTTTATTTTCAAATTTGTTTTTCAATTTTTTTTAGTTTAATTTTACTAAATAAAAAATTTATATTTGTTTCCCAGAGGTCTGAATTGATTCCTAAATTTTAAAAATATTTGATTTTCATATTTAGAAAATTATTATGGGACACTCTAATAAACGTACATGTAATATATATAGTTCACTGTACATTTTCTTAGTTGTGTTTGTTAGCTTGACACATGTTACAGACTTTACTATCTTTATGTACATGAGATATTTCATTGGGAGATAAAATGGTTGGGTTTTATCAATATTTGCGCTATAAAAGAAAATAAATAGTAGTATTTATTGTCCTTAAATAATATATAATCATAATTGGCTACTTTAGATTGTATGTTATAAGCTAGTAAAGATTATTAGTTTATTATAACTTATAATGCTTCAAATTACCTCAGCATATTAAAATACTCAGATCATTATTTGAATTCACAAACATGAATTAAATGATAAAGATTTGCTTCAAATATACAATGAATATCTACTGCACAAAATTTATTTAGTTTATTCAGGTAACTGTTCAATCTGATTAAGTGACATGAATTACCACAAACACATGATAAATATGCAACGTATGATTATTATTTAATTAAACATAAATATCACTCATACGCACTATACAATATACATATGATTAATTTTGCATTAGTGACCAAAATGTTAAAAATTTAATATATTGTATACAGAACTAGTGATGCCAAACGGAATTTATTTTACAAAGAATACCTGGTTTCGGAGTTTTGAAACAAATGCTGTAATATTCATAATTAATATAAAAATTTCACTTTTCATTTTTACTAATTACGAAGTAGAATAATTACATTTTTAATAGAATTTGAAATTTTACTAAAATATCGAAATTAAAAAATTACAAAAAATTATTTGTAATTTAAATACACTCAGATTTCGTTTTATGCGGATTCAAATTTATGTGATTTTTAAATTAAAGATTTTTTTTAGAATTTTTACAGATTTTGAAATTTTAGATTTTTTTAAGCTTTTTTACTGTTTTCAAATTAAACCGAGTTCGGATCACTGATATAATCGCTATAGTTTGTTTTATTTTACAAAATAAAATTCTTAATATGGATCCAGATACGGAAAGAGCATTGAAGACTCAACGCGGACTGACTGATCTATTTTCCGGATATCAAGAGTTGCTTAAGTAACTTAAAAATTAAAAATCGCAAAGTTTGATGACAAATTATTTTGCAAGAAAAGAAACAATTGAATGCCCTAAAAATTCGTTGATCTCCTACCCTATTCACGAGATAAATTCTAGTGATGAAAATGATATTTTACCATGTGATGACAATATGATTATATCATCTAGTGATGAAATTGACGTTGATCCAATTCCACAACGTTGAAGAAAATTATTCAGTGATTCAGATTAATCATCATTAATCAGAATTTTCTTAAAAAAATGTTTAGCTTATTTTTTGGATTATGTATTTTATGTTTTTCTGTAATTAATGAACTAATATAATATTTTTGTTTATTTTTTTTAAACGTGTTTTGTTTTTATTGTTTTAATAAATGAAATAAATATATTTTTGTTGATTTTTTTATGCGATTTTGTATTGATTTTTGAATTAAAATCTGAACTTATGCGGTTTTTCAGAATTTGGAAGGAATCATTACTCTAGCTTCATCATATGAAGCTAGAGTATCGTTTTATCCGAATTCAATTTATGCGATTTTTTTTTGGAACGCATCTATCGCATAAAACGAGACCTGAGTGTATGTGAATAATTGATATTATTCTTGATGTTGTTGTCATGTATCCCAAAGTCGAATTTGGAAAAAGTTATGGGTCGAATTTTCCCATATTTCGGCCAACATATGGATAGCGTGTCAAAGGAACTGCACATCTTTTGAGGCCAAAAACTAATCAAGCCAATATCGGATACTCTGTTCCAAAGTGAAGTGTATTCCAAAGAGAACGTTCTTCATTGATAGAAAACATAGTAGTCTCAACTATAAAGCAAGTGACGCAAAATCACTTCATTCTAAATACTTATTAACATGTATTGCAACATGTGGCCGAGTTTTGTCATGACGGAATATTATAATTTCATGCCTGGCCACATATTCTTGTCGTTTTTGAGTTGTGTTCGGTACAGGTTCCCTATGTTGGTCTGGTCAGATTTCAGCAGCTCACAATAGATAGGAACATTTTGCTCCCATCAAATACAGAGAATGGATATTTGGCTTTGGTGTCGAATCGGCTGGTTGGTTCGGACATGCAAAATCTACCATAAGCTTTGGTGAGCTTTCGAAACATACGCTAATATGTTAAATGGTTTCCGGTTGATAATATCAATCAATTCTATAGATATCATACATTTTGTATTGGCAACAATTTTTATACCCTTCACCTTCGTGTGAAGGGTATATATATGTTTGTCATTCCGTTTGTAATTTCTACATTTTTCATTTCCGACCTTATAAAGTATTTATATTCTGGATCCTTATAGATAGCGGAGTCGATTAAGCCATGCCTGTCTGTCCATCTGTCTGTTGAAATCAATTTTATGAAGACCCCAGATATCTTCGGGATCCAAATCTTCAATAATTTTGTTAGAAATGTTTTCGAGAAGTTTGCTATTTAAAATCAGCAAAATCGGTCCACAAATGGCTGAGATATGAGGGAAAATTCAGAACAACCTCGATTTTTGACCTATTTTTGACCTACATATACATGAACTTATATCTGGAAGTCATTAATATAGACAATAATGAAATTTGAGTTGATTTGTATTTCTATGGGCTCGTAATTGGAACATTATAAATTTCTTGAGAAGGCAAGGTGTGTGAGCTTCCTGAAGGGCAGATATAAGCAGTATGTACACGTTTTTGATATTATTGAAAATCTTAGCACCAGCGGATTAACATTTGATAGAAAAAAATGATTTTCTTAATTTTTAGAATAACATTTAAAACCTTAAATTTCATTATTTAGTTACTTAAGTGTAAAATTCGAACATACTATAAACCAACAGTTCATTTAATCTATGGGTTGATAACTTTTGCCAAAATCTAACATTTCCAATTTCATAATGGAAATGACCAAACGATTCAAAATTGTATGTGTTTACAGAAAAATCGAATTTCCAAAAAGTACCAAAATATATTTGGTAGTTTGAGGTGTTTGAATAATATGCTTGAAATTTAATTGCTATATCTACTTGTTTAAAAATATATAAAAATATAGTTTTAATCGCCTTCTCCTTAACAAAAATCATGGTTATTGTATGTGCGACTTTCCACTTGGAAGGAGGTTTATGTGTATTTTCCTGATCTTTTCATATCAAAGTATTATGACGAAATAACAGTAATATGTTAATAGCTTAACAATCATATTAATATCATAAGTGCAATCATTGAAATATGATCCCTTTTTTGGTTTATATCATCTGTTTAATATTATTATTTCGAAAAACATACAACTTCTAATATATTGGTATATACTAGGTCTGCTTTATCTTGTCTACCTGTCAAATTAATGTATTCAAAGTCACAATAGCGTAAATTTATTAGCCCATAATGATACCATAAACATTTTACATTACTGTGTCATATAATTTCGTTGTCGTTCTTATTTAAAACAGCATTTGTTTTAGACAATGATAGACCTCATGGTCATCGTCCCACTTTTAAAACATATGATGGGGATATTCCTACACTATTGCTACAACTCTAATTGATATAATTTTTCAAAAAATCCTTTTTGCTGGCAATGTTTAATATTTTTTAATATCTTTTACATTAACAAAAATACATATACATTCCTTTCGCTTCGTTTTAATCACTTAGAAGATTTTTATTAATATTATACAGGTTACCCTAAATGATATCATTTGCTTTCATTGCTTTTATTAACTTGATCAAAATTTATACTTACAGCCGTTTATATAAAGTGTATAGGTAAAGTCTATTGGATTCTGCACAATAAGAATAGACATTTTGGTTTCGACTTTATTAGTTTTCCAACGAAATTTTTGAACATTTTGGAATTTTAATATAAAATATGTGAAATAAAACAAGTAAGAGAGCCAATATATGGCTGTGCAGAGTCTTTTATACCCTTCACCAAATTATACTTAAACATTTTTTTTTAATATTTTTAGGTAAAAAAAATAATTTTTTTTTATATTTTTTTTTTAAATTTATTACTGAAAAAAAATTATTACAAAAAAACAAAATTTTGGTGAAAAAAAAATTCGGGTTAAAAATTTGGATATAGATTTTAAATAGAAAGCTAACCAGGTCCATAGCGGATATATTGATGTATGAATCATGTATGTATAGGGTTTGGGGTTTCCCGGATAATTTAATTTCCCGGGAAACGGGAATGAAAAATTTCATTTCCTGGGATTCCTGGGAATCCCGGTAAATGTACATATTTTAAAATAAAATTAAATTCATTTCAAAACAAAAATATGGAATTCAAAATTACATATAGCTTAAAAAAAGTAAAGCAGTAAAAAAGTAGCTGTAATGTATTTTTTTTTCTGCTAAACTGCTCTTTTGCTACTTTGCTATAGAAAGTACTCTACATTGTGAATACCGCTATTATATCATAAAAATAATGTTATATGTCCGTCCTAAAACCTTTTTTTTTAAAAATTGATTTGTCAAAATTACTAATGCATTCAATAAGTCATTCGACGAGACAACTCTTTCGCTTTAAACATGTGTTGGCTTTATCGTTATTAAAGCATTATAAAGACAATCAAAATGTATTCTCCGATTGCTACTTGCTTCAAATAAATCTAATTCCCGCTTAAAACTTTCAGCATTTGATTTTAAATGTTTAGGGCTTTCCTTTTCAATATTGATTGAATATTCTAATTGGTTTTTAAAATTTTGCTCCATTTGTATTTCGGAAGCCTCAACGCTTTGAGCAGATGAGGGAATATTGTCATATTTAAATATATTAAAGTATTTTTAATTAATTTTAAATTTCCCGTTTTTCCCGGGAAAAAAATGTAAATTTCCCGGGAATTCCCGACAATAATTTTACGGGAAATCCCGGGATTTCCCCGGCGGGAATTCCCAGACCCCAAACCCTATGTATGTAAGATATTTGAGTAGGTATAGTCTATTGGATTCTTCACAATAAGAATAGACATTTTGGTTTCGACTTTATTAACGAATTTTATAGTTTTCTAACGAAATTGGAACATTTTGGAATTTTAATATAAAATATGTGAAATAAAACAAGTAAGAGAGCTATATTCGGCTGTGCCGAATCTTGTATACCCTTCCCCAAATTATACTTTAAAAACAAAATAAAAAATTTTTTTCATAACTGTTTCTTTATTATACCCTACACCACCATAGTGGGGAGGGTATTATGCATTTGTGCAGATTTTTGTAACGCCCAAAAATATTAGCCGAACACCCAAGTATACCGATCGACTTAGAATCACTTTCTGAGTCGATTAAACGATGTCCATCCATCAGTCCTTGTGCGCAGAGTACAGGCCGCAATTTTGAAGATATTTCGATCAAAATTGGTACATGTTATTTTTTCGGCCCAAGGACCAAGCCTATTGAAACTGGCTGAAATCGGTCCATTATTTCACCTAGCCCCCATACAAATGTCCTTCCGAAATTGGACTTTATCGGTCATAAATGTTTAATTTATAAATGTATCTCCACAAATTGCGCTCCAAATAAGTTTTGTATATATGTCACCAAATTTTGTTACGATCGGTCCATAATTAATCATAGCTCCCATATAGACCCGCTTCCGAAAATCACTTTAACGTGCATAAATCGCTTATAAATGTTGGCATACTTACAAAATTCAACATAGTAAATTTTCATATAGACATAAATCACACTACCTAATTTCATGGTGATTGGTCCATAATTGGTCATAGCTCCCATATAAGGCCCACTTCCGGAAATCACTCAAAAATATAAATTATTGAAATTTTAGAAGAAAAATGTTTTTGCTCTTTTACTTAGTGTAGGGTATTATATGGTCCATAACATACTTTCTTACTTTTTTTTAATTTTATTTTTTTTTTTAATTTATTAGTGAAAAAAATGTTTACAAAACAATTTTTTTGTTGAAAAAAAATTCGGTTTATAAATTATTTTTCCCGATTTTGACCCACTACAATAGGACAACAATCGAAGATATCCTGTTTATTTCTTTATATCTCAGCCATTTGTGGGCCGATTTTCTCGATAAATAGCAAGCGAACCAGGTTTATAGCGGATCTATTGATGTATGAATCATGTATGTAAGTTATTTTGGGGGCTACGAAAACTTGATTTCAACATACAGAAGGTATCTATAACGATGATCAAAAAATACATTTATTTATCCAAAATTTCTTGCTCCAACGTACATTTGTATAAAATACCCCCTATTTAAAATTACTTTAAGGCTGTAATGTCTAATTCACAAATTTCATGATGATGAAAACAAACGCGTCACATACGTCAAAATAAACTCACACCTATAGTGAGTGTGTGGATGTGTGTGAAAGAGTTTTTTTCCCTTTCTATATATTTTTTGTAATGCACACAAAAATGTGCTTGTGCCCTCATTGTTTGAACATGACTTAAAGTTACCAAAATCATTCCGCAATGAATTCCGTTGGTTTTGTTGTAGTATTTTCTCTTACAATTTCAGACATTTTTTTGTTGTTTTACCGATAAAGAGCGAGGAGGGAGAGTGTGGGACAATGGGTTCATGTATCAGCATTAGCACTCAGCAGCCATTGTTTAAATTATTTAACATCTCACATGATTGTAGATATGTATGTTTATAAGTAAGTTTGTAAGTATGTACATTGTACAACTTTAAGCACAAATTTTCGCAATGCATTGTCGTAAGTACGTACATTCATACCCACATACATTTTACATATAGTATTGCAGCAGTTTACACTTTGTAAATAGAACATGTGCATTGGTATGTAGAAGTGTTGTAAACTGAATACTGAAAACTATGTACAATGCAGTCAACACCTCCAATCCTGCCCCCTTTGGTGACGAGTGATTTAAAAAAAAAATTTAGTTTATTTTTTCTATAGTTTTTTTTTTCGTGTTCAGTCTCATTCATAAACGAAGAATTAGTAGAACTTGTTGCATTCACAGCCATAATGTATAATATGCAACTATGTGTGCGTTTTTGTATTTATGTGGGTGGCTGGTAGAAATTTTAAATGGTATTTGAATTATTACAAAAATTGCCCTACAGAGACATGCTCAAACACATGCTGCATTTACATTTATATATTATTTATAATGTGTTCATAATTGAATTGAATTGTATTGTATAGAGATGATAGACAAAAAAGGTAGCACTTTTCCCATTCACTCGCAAATGTATATATTTGTGTATAAAAAATTTAAATTACATAAGTGTTATTTGAAACAATGACATTGTTTTTTTTTTTGCAAGCATTTGTATTTTAATTGCTACATTTTGTAAGTGAATAATTGCTAGTACCATTGGGATATTATATCCAATTAGAAATAAGTTTTAATTACAAAATTCCAGTTACTCCAGGAAGTGTCCAAATATATTTAGACATTTGAATTGAAGAAATTGAGGAAATAAACATTAATTAAAGTGCTTAGTATATTATATAGTTACATACTATCACACGGTAAATAACGTCACAGTAGCCACTTTTCTAAAAATACTCAGTTTATGGAACACATTTTCCCCGTTTTAGGAATTTTGGTATTTGAAAATAATAAATGTCAAAAATTATAATGCCATTGATTTAAAGACATTTGAGTCTATATTAATTTCAAATTTTGTTATGATACTTTTAACCGTTAAAGTTTTACATTAATTCATATTTTATATTTTTCTTCGTGGAAAATCATCATATTATAATTTTTTTAGTTTTTAAGGTAAATGACTTCCCAAAAATTTATAAAATTATTTAATTTTACTAAAATATCCTCAAGTTCTAAAGTTTTCAGCAATATCAAATACTTATATAAAAAGCCTTTATTTACTCCTCAGAAGTTCCACAAACCTTGCCCCCTTTGACCAAATTTGTATGGTTTTTCATATATTTCATGCAAAATGTGTTACACCAAACTTTCTTTTAAGTTAGTATGTGTTTAAATTCAAAAGTTATATTTGAAGTGTAAGTATACACATTTTGTATTCGGATCTTAAATGGATTTTGGCGATTTTTTTTTTTTAAATTGAGACCCGAGGTGACCAAATTTAAGGGGCTACGTACTGACCCCCATTAGCTCTAGAAAGCTGAACCTACGTATAGCAACTCGAAAACACCTCAGCTCCAACCATGTGATATTTCGTAACAATATCTTTAATAGTTTCCGAGATACTGAATTATTCCAAAAAAAAACGTTTCTAAAACACTGTTGGTCGTTTAACTTATGAGAAACTATATATTAAGTATACGACTATATTTTTAAATAAATATCACTCATACGTAGTTGAAGACAATTAAAGTAAAATATTTATTAATTTTTTAACTCACAAAATATAAAATAATAACGCGAAATATTCTACCCATATTCGATTTTTTTATACACAGAAAAAAGTTTCAGCATAAATATTATGATTTGATTTCATTGATTTCAATTCATAACATTTATAAATAATTTCTTAAATATTAAGATTTTGTTCATATTTTATGTTTTCAAATTAAATCTAGAAGGCTTGAAAAATATAATTTTAATTTCATTTATATTTGTATGTTGTTGAAAAATGTTTGAAATTTTTCTAGGAAAATTTTTTATTTATTTTTATGATTTTCAGCTACAAAATGAGCCAATATGCGCGAAAATGATTAAATTTTATGTTTAATGTTTATTTATATTTTATTATGCTTAATGATATTTTTAGTTTTCAGATATTGTTAATTCAACTTCAAATATTGGCCAGTATATGGCTATTATGCAAATAGTTTTGAATTAATTCATTAGATAATGCAATTATAATTCAATTTATTATAAAATATTATTAAATTTATGGAAAAAAGCAAAAATTTCAGTCATGTACAAATTAATAATATTTATGAACATGTTCTTATTCTGAATGAAAAAAAGTTTGGGAAAAAAAATCAAGTTCGATTAATAATATTTATTACAAAATTCATTCCAATTATGAATTTCTTTTTTCTGTGTACTATGATTCATGGAATAAAATATTAGACACTAATTTGCATGTTACGCATAGATCGCGGCATTTGTCGGAAAGCTAAATTAGTTTGGAGATAAATGTTGATGCACAGGATATAAAAAAACAATATTGTATCTATTTCAACGACTTCTTTGCAGATATCACAGTACAACAATGCAAAAATCATACGGTCATGCCAGTATAAGTTTGATTCTACTAACAAAGGGTAGTAAAACCATATTCTCAGTTTGGCGATTTTGGTGACCAATTTTTTTGTGTGCCTCCAAAGATTCTGAAAATCAATGAGTCGTCATTTGTTGCATGGTGCATTTTATGATATTCACATATCACGACTTTTATTGTATTTTGTGAAACATTAGCAAAATATTTTAAAAGTGCATAAATCTTTCAATTTTAAAACTGTTTAATGCCCATGGTGTCTTTTATAACGAAAATTTGTTAAGTTATCTTAAAATTTACAGCAATTCTTTAAAAGTTTGAGGAGTTCGTTCGTTTGAAACAGTTGAAGATATATTTACCTTCAACTGTTTCAAATTTCAATATATTTTAAATGTTAGATATACATATATATGTAAATAAAAAATACTAAAAAATTTCCAAAATATAGTGACTCTAATTTATGTTGGAAACTGTTAACCTTTATGTCAACAGCAGAACTGCTTTACGCACGTCAACAGCAACATACCTGGGTATGTTCATACGTTTTGTATAGTGAATGGCATGTCGTTAGCATAAAAATGCTAATATCTAATATAATATAGACAAAAGGTTCAAAAATTATAACCAGTTTTACCCTTACATTTAGTCATAGTTCTTTGAAAAAAAGTGGTTGTGTAGGTATAACAAAAAATGCTTTTTATTGTGTTTTTGCAAAGATAAAAATTTTTAAAATTAAAATTAATTTTTTATTTATTAATAGTTTTTAATGAAATTTTACAGTTATATAGACTTTTCTATTAGATATAGAAAAATAAAAACAAATTTTGAAATTTATAAGCAGGAATCCCGTAATTCCCAAAAAAGTTTTGAAAAATCCCAAAAATTGGATTTTTTAGTTTTGTTGCTATAATATCGGAACCCTTTGCAAAATAATTAAGAACATATTTGGCCATCTAAAATAGGTTTTTTTTGTTTTGATATCGACTACGCGATTTGAAAATGGGGATATATTTGGACCCATTGTTATCAAAAATGTGGAGTAAGGTGGGTAATAACGCTGAAAAAATACTATAGTTTTCAATTATATCATTATATTTGCATGCGTTTTACCATGAATACCCAGGTATTTATGCTGTTAATGTAAGGTTGCAACTTTGTAAATGGGCTTTATCTTCCATCCTAACCAAACTTGGGAAAATTGCGGAAAATAGTTTTGATTAGGACATCAAGTCGCTCCGGTTATCCAATTCAGAGCTACAGCATTTTGAAAATGCAAAACATACCCAGGTATGTTGCCGTTGACATAAAGGTTAATACAGATATCACATTAATGAACAAATTCTTGAGTTTCAAATCATATTTTTACTTTAAGAGTTGAAAGACTAGACTAGTATTAATATGTGACTTTCAATTTTTTAATGGGTTTGGAAAGGAAACTGATTACGCTTTGAAATGACGTGCATTTTTTGATACATTTGTAAGTTATAAATATTGTTTTTGTTAAGAATATCTAAAATAAAAACAGAATTTATCAACATTTTTGATTTTAGTCGCTTTTCATTGCTTATTTTAATAAGGAAGCTTATACAAGCTTTATACCAATGTATGAAGACAATTTAGTTCTTAACAAAACATGGTTTTAATTATTCAAATCGAATGAAAATTGTAAAAGTTATTCAACTTTTCATTAACATCTTTTTTAGTAGTTTCTTCCCCAGCGCATTAATAAACAAGTAAGAGAGCTATATTCGGCTGTGCCGAATCTTATATACTCTTCACCAAATTATACTTAAAAATATTTTTTTTTTTAAATATTTTTATTTAAACAAAATCAAAATTTTTTTTTTATGTTTTAAAATTTTTTTAAAACATTTTTTTTCCAAATTGTTTTTTAATTTTTTTTAAAAAAAGCTTTTTCAACATTTTTTTTTAAATTTCTTTAATTAATTTTTTTGGAAAAAGAATTTATGACAAAAAAAAATTTTTTATGAAAAAAAAATTCGGGTTAAAAAATATTTTTTTCCGATTTTGACCCATTGTATGTCAGACTTACTATGGTCTTATATACGTCGTTGCAAAGGTCTTTGAAATATCTATCATTAGATATCCATATTGTGTATATTAATGACTTAGTAATCCAGCTATAGGTCAAAAATAGGTAAAAAATCGCGGTTGTCCTAGTTTTTCCTTATATCTCAGCCATTTGTGGACCGATTTTCTCGATTTTAAATAGCGACCGAGCCGGAAGAATTTGATGTATGAATCGTGTATGTAAGTTAAATGGGGGCTTCGGAAAGTTGATTTCAACACACAGACGGACAGACGGACATGGCTATATAGATTCCGCTATCTATAACGATCCAGAATATATATACTATATGGGGTCGCAAATGAAAAATGTGGAAATTACAAACGGAATGACAAACTTATATATACCCTTTCTACTCATGGTGAAGGGTATAAAAAAAACAATAAACTATACAAAAAAGAATATTTGTACAGTTTTTAATTTACAAGGTAAATTTTGTGGAACTTTTTTCGAAATAGTTTAATAACTTTTAAAAGTATAAACCGATTTTAAAAACTAATGTCTGGTTTTTTCTGTATATAAAATTGTCTTTAAATCACTGTGCAAAAAATTTGGTTTTCATAGAAAATAATTAAAATAACTATTGTTGAATTTGAAAAATTACGAAAAAAAATAAAAAAGAAAGCGAAACTATTTATAAAAACTTACACAATTTCTTGGTATATAGATTTTATGTATACATTTTGAAGCTTATCCATATCCAAAATTTTGAAATCGGTCTAAAAATGTGTAAGTTAGAGGTACTAAAGTACTGCAACCTACCCAAAAACAGTTTTTTCAAAATAACTCAAAATTTTGAGGGTGTTTCAAAATCTTTGAAAACGCTTTTAGTATGTCCTTACCTGGGCCTATAACTTACATTAGATCGCTTTTCAAGTTCTGACAAAAAGTGTTATTTTGTAGCAGAATGTTATTGTTGAATTTGAAAAATTATGAAACAAAATTTGTATAAAATCTAAACTAGTTTCTTGAAATATACATTGTATACACTTTATGAAAGCTTAATTCTTTGCCTCTCCATAATTGTTTATAATTTTGAAATCGGTCCCAAAATTCGTGAGTTAGAGGTACTAAAGCTCTAGGGCCTACCCTAGAACTCAAAATTTTAGCGAATTTCAAAATCTTTAAGAAGGGGTTAAGTATGTCCTCACCTAAACCTACAACCCCTACACAGTTCTGAAAAAAAGTGTTATTCTGTAGCTGAGTGCAATTAGTCTGCATTAGTATTTGGACGTACGAGAACAAAATTTTGTGAAAATATTATAGAAATTACTTAATCGAATTTTGCAAATTTTCCCTATAATCAAAAAAAAAAAAAAAACACCAACGAGTATAAATCCAAAATTAATTTAAGTGTTGAGTTACAATAAAGTTAAAATATCATTTATGTAGCTTTGAAGGTTTCAATAATAATATTTGTCAAAAGAAATAAATTTGAATTTTTGATTATAAAAGAAAATTATCTGGCGGTTTCTATAAAACAGGCGAATTCTGTTTCAAAGTTCTCCCTTATGATATATAAACTTATATTAAGTATAATTTAAGCTTCACTTTCAAGGACTCCCTTTTACACTCATTCTCATGGCAGTCTCTGAACAACCCTTCCCCTAAAATATATTCATTTCAATACAATTCCAATCAAGTGAAAAAAACTGTAAAAAATATATTCATAAGTAAATTATTTTGTTGCAAAAATGTCACAGCCATATGTTTCAAAGGATATCATGTTGGTTTTTTTTAACATTTTCCTATTTATTTTGTTTTTGAAAAGGATAACACAGTTGTTATGTCAGTCAGTCAGTCATTTAGAGCATGTTTGTGTTTGGTTGACAATGAACATCATTTATATTCTAATATATTTATTTTTTTAAATAAGATCCTTAAATAAATAACTGAATGAATGTATTGTTATTTTAGTATATTTAAATACAACACAAGCCACAAAACAACATTTGTAAAAGACCGCAAAACAATTTATCATAATTTATCAAAACAAAAAAAAGGAAGAACTAAAATAATAATTTAAATATTTATAAGCAATACAACAAATACCCTTAACTAACATTTAAATAAGATTTTTGCATAAAACCACACAATTTGATTAAATTATATTTCATTTTCTATTTTCCCAAACTCCTACTGTGCGCCACGCCACACACACAGTCAATGAAGACATGAACAACAAGGCATCAACTTGTGGCAAACTTCTTATATGCCTCTCAGTGGTGCTGGTCATTTTGACGTTGCCCTTCAGTTTGTTTGTTTGCTTTAAGGTAAATGCAAATGATTTTTATTTAAATATTTCCTTAGTTTTCTGTAAGTATTTTGTATTTAGAAATTAAATTATTCCCTTTGGCTGAACGGGCCTTTGTAATGGAATTTTATTTAGTATCTATTGTCTCTCAATGGCCTCTTTTCCATTTTACAGGTGGTCCAGGAATATGAACGTGCTGTTATCTTTCGTTTGGGTCGTTTAATGCAGGGTGGTGCCAAAGGCCCAGGTATTTTAAGTGTTTATAATAAAATTATGATTTTTTTATATTAAAAATTAATGTTAGTGTTTGCTAAGGTATTTTGTTTGTCATTTGTGTTTTATAAGAGGTTTAAAGGGATTTGCTAGGTAGAGTAATTTATATTTTCTTACAATTTTAGGTATATTTTTCATATTACCTTGTATAGATTCATACGCCAGAGTGGATTTACGTACCAGAACTTATGATGTGCCACCACAAGAGGTAAGTTGCTGGGAATTTTTTTTGTAATTTTTGACTTAAAGGACATACATTTGAAGTTGCTTAAACATGCAATGAAATGACAATATTCAAACTATACCAAATAAAACCAATATAAGTAAACTGAAAACAAATTATTTCTGTTCACCTAAAACTGTACCAATATTTACCAAAATTTCCCTTTTGCTAATGCTTGCTTAAATATTTGGCCAAGGAAGCAACAAAAATAGAAAAAAGCAACTAAAATTAACAGGCCTTTTCCATTTCTTGTTTGTAGAATAATCCAGTATGCAAGTGGATTTCAAAATCTACCACTAACGTTGTGTTTTCAGTTAATTAAATTTTAGAAAAAAGTGAAATGAAAAATAAATGAATTAAACCAACATTGAAGCAGTGTGAATGATTAGTTTCCCCAAAAACACACGTACTAGTGCGGACAAACAAGCAAAAACAAGTTACTTTATTTACAGAAAAACTAGAAAACTGTCTATCTCAACATTTTTTCCAATGCATTTGCCATTGTTGACGATTTTATTACGACAAAACGAAATAAACTACTAGAAATTTACTATACTCTTTAAACATTTTTTTCTAATATTTCTTCCCTGTTTTCTTGTTTTAGGTCTTAACAAAAGACAGCGTCACTGTGTCAGTGGATGCTGTTGTCTATTATCGAGTTTCGAATGCAACAGTCTCCATAGCAAATGTTGAAAATGCTCATCATTCTACACGTCTATTGGCACAAACAACTCTACGTAACACAATGGGCACCCAGCATTTACACGAGATTCTAAGTGAACGTATGACAATTTCCGACACTATGCAGGTAACAAACAACAAAAGCATATAAATACAATACAGACATACATACATATATGTAAACCCAGCGGCGAAAAGAAGTAGTAAGCAGGCCTTCTGGAAGGCCTTATTTAGCAGACACAAGGACTTATTGACCCATTCCATACTCATACATTTTTTACACACGATGTCCTAGCCAGCCAAGGCCTTCTTTAACAGGCCTGATAGAAGGCCTTCTTCAAAAGGCCTGGTAGCAGGCCTTCTTCACAGGCTTGTTTTCAGGCCTTTTGTAAATAAATTTTGTTAAATAAATTGTATATTTGATTAAGCCTAAACTATGTTTAAAATTTAATAACTTACCCGGCCTAAGCGATATCTTATTTATTTTAATTTTTTTATAATAAAATCCAATAATGACCAAGTAAAAAATTCTCACAACCGCTTTGTCCAAGAATTAAAGCACAACTATTTTAAGTTTACTTCTTTTTTTCTCTTCACTTTTTGAATTTTTTTGTATTTGTAGTTTTGTCTTTGAAATGTGAGTTTTTAACGGTATTTTCTGCTTGTACTACGTTTGTAGCAACAAAAAGAAGGGAGCAGGTAGGCCTTCCATAAGGTCTTCCTGAGAAGGCAAGCGAGCATGAGTACTGGATCTAAAAAAAGGTCTAGGAAGGTCTTACAGAAGGCCTTATAGCTGAAGGCCTCAAAAATTTCGCCGCTGGGAAACAACACCAGCTTCATCAACAATAATAATCTTTATTTGTGTGTGTTTGTAGGTAGTGAACGAGGGCAATCTCAAAAATTTTTAAAACATAGTTTAACAACAAATTTAATTGTTTCCATTCGTTCGTTAGATTTATGTTTAAAATCATATTTATAAAGTCTCTATATTATCAAGCATTTTTTCTATTGGTTCATAAATGTTTGAGATATGAGGAATATATCAACATTATCTCTGTATATCAAGATAATCTCTCCATATTAGCTTTTTCCTGGTTTTTACTTTTTCTTCACTTAACCTCTTATGGTGATTTCCATTACCAAACTACTTAGGACAATAATAAACTTTTTTGGTTTAAGTCTATTAATTGTTGTTGTGTAATTTGGACGTGAGTGTGATTTACACAAACAAATATACGGAAATACCTAAATCGATTTTAAATTTCATAAAAATCAATAACATCTAGTTTTGGCTTAGTGAGCAAACGGGCGGCATGAAATAACACCCCAAAAATAAATTGAAAGGTACCGTGAAATAGCTCCCAAATGAAATAAATCCCAATGAAATAACTCCCAATGAAATAATTCCCATCAAAAATGAAATAATTCCCAAACTTGAAAAATTAAATAACTGCCAAAGTGTGAAATGAAATTACTCCCAATAATCGGCGGTTTCATAATTTTAAAAATATTACTCCCAAAAAAGCCAAATAACTCCCAATGAAATAAATTCCAATAGAAATGAACTAATTCCCAATCCGAAGCAATTTATTAGTGTAATCCAACTCCCAATGAAATAAAGAACTACAAAAGTGAAATTATTCTTCGCTTACCAAACAAACTGACTTCGCTCAGAAAAGATTTCTTTCATTGACAAAGGCCGACAATGTAAAAGGAATCTTTTCTGAGCGAAGCCGGTTTTTGATACACCCCAGAGGAGAAAAACTTTGCGCACGGCCGGCAATGCAAAAAACTTTTCTGAGCGAAACCCGTTTTTGATACACCCCAGAGGAGGAAACCTTAGCGCCAGGCCAAAGGCGGGCAATGCAAAACAAATTTTCAAAGCCACTTTTTAAGATTTTGCGTTTGCAAAGTAGAACCTAACAAAAATGAAATAACTCCCTATACAGTGAAATAATTCCTAATTCTCATAATAAAATGAAATAAAACCCAACAAAAATTTCATTGGGAGTAGTTTCATTGGCAGTTATTGCATTATGAAATAACTCCCAGCTAAAAATTATGAAATAACTCCCTATGCGTTAGGAGTTGTTTCATAATGAAATAATTCCCAAGTTGTATGAAAAATTTGTTGGGTGTTATTTCATTTTTTTGTGGGGAGTTATTTCATTTGGGAGTTATCTCACGGTACCAAATTGAAATAACCCCGCAAAATTTGGGGCCTTATTTCATATTCAATAAAACCCCAACTTTTAAAATGAATAAGACCGAAATGAAATAATGCCCCAAACTGAAATGAAATAACACCCAATTATTGGGGTCCCATACAAACGTTAAAATCAAAATTTTAATATGTATACCATACACCACCATAGTGGGGAGGGTTATATTTGCTAATGTTTGTAATGTGAGAAAATACTGTCCTAACATCCACCTCAGAGTATACCAATCTGATCAGGATCACTTTCTGAGTGTATTTAACGATGTCCGTCCGTCCGTCTGTCCATCCATGTAAACCTTGTAAACTACAGGTCGCAATTTCAAAGATAATTCGACAAAATTTGGTACAAGCTTTTATGTTGCCCCAAGGACGAATTTGGTTAGAATCGGTTTATTATTTCTCCTAGCCTCCATACGATTGCCCCATCTGAAAATAATTAAACTCTCATAAATATCTTAGTTATATAGACATCCAAATCAAATTCAGCACAAATAAATTTTATATAAGGCGAACTCGCACCATCAAATTTTGTGACGATCTCTTGCAACAAATAAGTTATATATATGGAAAAGTCATTTCACCAAATTTTATTGTCTATATCCATAATTGGTCATAGCTCCCATGTGAGGCCCACTTCCGAAAATCAACAGCAACGGCTCCCAGACTTCATGGAATTACTAAAATTCATAAAAAAAAAGTCTACAACTTTGTCGTTTCCAGTACTTATATTTCCATATTTCGAAAATTTCATTACGAATAACTTGTTTGGTCATGATGCTTTTATGGGTCAACATTTTCCGGGGGTGAATTGGGGTGGATTTTCTTTTTGGTTTCAAGAAATAGAAAGGATATTAACCGATACAGTAAAAAAAAAATTCACTGAACCACTGTAACTTTTTTTCTATTGAAAACATAAAATTAAAAAATAAAAAATCTTACCTAAAATGGATGTCTTGAATATTACTGCCAAACAAAATTAGCTGTCTTTATTTTAAAATGCAATGAAATTGTTATTTAGTAAAAATATTGTAGTCTAATATTCAAAAAGAATTTTAAAAAAATATCAAAAACAACAAAATTCAACGTATTTAAACATTGATTATTTTGAGCAAGAACTATAAGAAATGTTTAATGTCAATAAAACAGCTCACTATCTGATACTGTTATATTGTTGTTGTTAAATTTGTATACCCTACACAACTATAGTGGGAGGGTATTATACGTTTGTGCAGACGTTTGTAACGCCCAAAAATATTAGTCTAACACCCACTTATAATCACTTTCTGAGTCGATTAAACGATGTCCGTTTGTCCGTCTGGCTGGTTGTCTATCCATGTAAACCTTGTGTGCAAAAAAAAATTTGGTACATATAGTTTTTTCGGCCCAAGGACCAAGCCTATTGAAACTGGCTGAAATTGGTCCATTATTTCACCTAGCCCCCATACAAATGTCCTCCCGAAATTGAACTTTATCGGTCATAAATGTTTAATTTATACATGTATCTACACAAAATAACCAAATAAGTTTTATATACACAAAATTCATGTCACCAAATTTTGTGACGATCGGTCCATAATTAGTCATAGCTCCCATATAGACCCGCTTCCGAAAATCACTTTAACGTGCATAAATCGCTTAAAAATTTTGGTATACACACAAAATTCAACATAGTAAACTTTCATATAGACATAAATCACACTACCTAATTTCATGGTGATCGGTCCATAATTGATCATAGCTCCCATATAAGGCCCTCTTCCGAAAATCACTCACGAATATAAATTATTGATATTTTAAAAGGTTTTTGCTCATTTACTTAGTGTAGGGTATTATATGGTCGGGCTTGACGGACCATACTTTCTTACTTGTTAATTATGGATTTATATCTTCGATACAATATTGTAAATCTATCGACGTGCTTTAAACTAAGCGAGGATTTCAATATATATATCTTTATATTCCGAATAATTTTGAATAGTTGTTTATGCACATAAGGTCTTAAAAATCAATAGGAAACATTTTCATATAAGTGGTTAACTGTAAATGTCCAACCAACCTTATTTTTTTCTGAAAAATGTATCGAAAATTTTGTGCAAAATTTATGTACACTTTTTTATTTAAGTAGCCTTAACAAACATGTAAAATATAGAAAAGAAAAACTTCAATGCAGTCAATAAAATTATTTAAAAAAACAAATAAATAAAAAATAAGCAGTTTTGAGTAAAATATGCTATAAATAGCTAAGTAAGCAAAAATATGCTTTAACCTTCGCTTTACCAATACCCACCCGGGTGACCACATCGTTTTTATTGGTTTAATATTTTTTTTTAATTTTGTTTCGATTTAAATGAAATTTATACTCACTGAACAAATTTTAGAGTTCTATAGAATTTAATAGAAACATTTTAAACTTTTTATAAGTTTTTTTAAATTTTTTAAAATTTCGTTCGTCGCATATATTTATAGAAGTGTAGTGTCACCCGGGTGGGTATTGGTAAACCATGTACATACAAAAACTTTGGTAAAGCGAAGGTTAAAGAGGGTAATATGTATAAATATACACTAAAAAATCGGTGCCGCAATTTTTAAAATGGTCTGAAACTGATAAATAACTAGCTCATAACTCCAAAAAAAATTAATATTGCATAGTTTTGGTTGCCCTGATTATACATATGATTGGGAATATTAACCAAAGTTACTTGTACAATTGCCCTCGTATGTTTGAAAATATGTAGGTGTGAGTATGTCTGTGTATGAGTGTATGTATGTATGTATGAATGTTATTTAAGTGTGAATAACTATTTAAGTTCAGTCAGGTGAACAAAAGCATGAAATATATGCCAGCCAAGCTTATTTTTCTACAATGTTTACATTTCTATGCCAGTTTATAAATGTACGAGTGTTGTATTCTATATAAAGTATACATATATACGAGTATGTGTCTAAATGTTTACAAAAATATATGTCATGTGCTGCCGTTGTTGTCGTCGTCAGTGTATTTCATAAAGCAAGATAACAACAGCAACACCACCAGCAACATCACGCAAACAGCCAGCATTAACAAAAATGTTTTCTAAAAAAAATCATGTCATAAAATGACAATATTTTGTCATTTTGCACCCTCCCCAAGCCGCCAACTTTACTATGCTGTTAAAAGCCATCTCTACACACATAGTATACATCGAAAGTACATACCTGCAACAACACATTACATACATACATACATACATATTTTGTACATAAGTACAAAAGTTTGAATTACATATATTTTCTACAATACAATAGAATTACACTTTTTTTCCTCCATTAAATATAAAATTTTTCCTTTCATTACGATATTGTATTTGTTTGTTGTATTCGTTCGTTTTTTTGTTTCTTATATTTCCAGGTACAATTGGATGAAGCTACTGATGCTTGGGGCATTAAAGTGGAACGTGTTGAGATGTAAGTTATATGGCAACAAACAAAAAAACACCCATCAAGAATGTATAAATATTTTAGAAACTAACTAAATAACCTACATATGAAGATAAATACTTTTTACCTGCAACATCTTTAAATGATAAAACATTTGCTTTCTTTGGTTTTACATGTGTGATTTTATGTGCTATTTGTAAAATTGTCATCATTTTGCAAGTATCTAATAGGCTTTTATAATCTTATCACGGAAACAATGAGCACAATTGTTTGAATTATTGCATTTGGGCATTATCTGTGTTATAGGAAATATTTAAGAAAAATTTAGTTTTTTAGATATTTTTGATTAGATATCATAAAATAAAAGATTCAGAATTGTGTTTAAGTTCAAGTACAAGGTGGCGCAAAAGAAAACTTCCGATGATTTTTGGCTGTAATTAAAAAAAAAATTAAAAACTTTGATTCTTCTTGTGGATTATTTTTATTTGGTCTTTTAATTTATTTTACATCAAGTCGAGAATATGATGTCATGTAAATGGCCGTCTTCACAGTTAATTGTCATTTGAGCCCTTTTTATGGCATTTTCCATCACTTTGGCCAAAACTTCCGGCGATAGGTCCTCACATTCTTGACGGATATTGTCTTTAAGAGCTGCAAGAGTCTGAGGCTTGTTGACATAAACCCGCGACTTCAAAAAGCCCCACAAAAATAAGTCTGGAGCGGTCAAATCAGGCGATCTTGCTGGCCAGTGCAAATGGCCAAAACGGGAGATTAGGCGCCCGGGAAATGCATCCTTCAGCAAATCGGTTGTGGCACGTGCAGTGTGTGCCGTTGCATCGTGCTTTTGGAACCACATGTTTTCCAATCCCAATTCATCAAGTTGCGGCAAAAATAACTCGTTGATCATTGCTCTGTAGCGCTTAACATTCACAGTAACCGTTTGGCCCGCGACGTCTTCGAAGAAAAAAGGTCCGATGACTCGAAAACAGCGAAAACAGCACACCATACAGTGACTTTCAGCGGGTGTAATGGCTCTTCGTGAGTTACACGCGGATTTTCAGTGCCCCAGAAGCGTAAATTTTGCTTATTTACGTACGCATTGGACGGCCAGGAAATCTGCGACGAAATTCACGTTGTGCCAAGGTCACCGACCGATTATTGGTCAAATAAATAGTCAGCAATATTCCGCGTTCTGGAGCAGTGTTGCATAACATTGTTTATTAACGTGTATTTCGCATGTGCTTACTACACAAATGTCAAAACAGAACTGACATTAGGGGCCAATCGCAAAATGTATAGCATTTTCTGATAGGAGGATTACTTTTGCGCCACCTTGTATAAGAAATATTTTTAAGATAATTTTTTTAGCACATCAGCAGCGTTTTGTAGGAACAAAAATTAGTACTTCGATACATAAAAACGTTTGGAGTGAATTACTTTGATGGGATGCCCAAAAGTTATAACGCTTTGAAAAAAGATTAAAAAAAAATATTTTTCGCTTTTATTTTGAAACATGTGTACAATATACAAAATTTTTTCAAAGTGTTGCCATTGTTAGCTATGGATTCCGAGCCAAAAGAACTGCTCATGTTTTGAGGCCAAGAAAGAATAAAGCCAATATTGGATATTCTGTTCCAAAGAAAAGTGAAATATCACATATACTGCGTTCTGCAACGATCGAAACAAATAATAGTAGGAAGGTAGGGCGTTTTTCGGTCAATGCTCGCTTTAAATGAATGATTTATTTTCGGTGCAGGTTCGCTGTGATGGTCTGACTAGTAGCTCATGAAAATAGGACCCGTTTGGTCCCACCACATACAGAGCATTACCTTAGCGCCGTGGATATTTGGCTTTGGTGACGATTTGGCTGGTCGGCCGAAGGTCTCTCGTGAAAATAAATGGCAGATATGAAAGATGTGTTGGGATAAAAATATATCGTTTTCAGCTTAAATAAATTTTAAACTTTATCACTTCAATAAGTTGTCGCAACTCTTCCACAGTGTTTTATATACATATGTATTAAACCTTTTCTGCCAATAAAAATTTGTGAAATTTTCAAGTGGTCCTTAAAATTATTGCATTTGAAAATTTCCAGGGTCAATACTATTACATGTACAAAAAATCGGAATAAATCAGTATATTTTATAGTCTCATGTGGATGTGCTTCGCGAAAAACTGTATATTTTATTTGTTTCCACTTTTAAAGCAATAATATTCTAATGTTGATGAAGTTTTTTTTTAATTTGAAATAAAACACTTAAAATGGAATTGGATGTCGAAATCTTTATTATGACCTGAAAGAACAATATCTGACAGTTCCTATTTAAAAATAGTTTAATTCAAATGTTGGCCGCAACTCGATCACTCATTCAAGGAGATGTATTTGAAGGGATTAAAATGCGAAATTAGCTGCTCATAAAAATTATTTCTCAATAAAGCTACTGTCTCGAAGTGCACGTAAAACATTTCAAAAACTGATTTTCGGGAACTATTGAAGATATTGTTACGAAATTTCCAGTTACGAAATTTCCAGGGCCCTGTAAGTGGCCGCTCAACGTTGGTTACCTCAAATTTCAAATTTTTAAAAAATATGACCAAAAATTCATTTATCATCCGGATGAGCTTCAATTTAAAATATAAATAATCATTAACAAAATCTAAAAAAATACGCATTAGGTATTAGGGTGATCGATTCTTCGACATTATTTAGAAACCGGTTTTCAGTTTCTTCGAAAAATAGCAATTTAATATAAACCTGTTTCGGTTTTTTAATAATTACCGGTTAACCGGTTTTTTGGCAAAATATTAAAACGCCTAAAAATAAAAAGAATAAAAGTTTTATTTATTAAAATAATAGTTATTAAAACAAAAACAGTTCATAAAAAAAACATAACAGAACAAAAAAGAGATCATAAAATTATGATAAAGAATGTACATGTAATTTAATAACAAAAAATAAGCCTTTTTAAAACGCTTAAATACTTTTTAATTCTAATTTAGATTACTTCTTTCAACGTCCACAAGGTCTTCGAATCAAATTTGATCCATTTTGAAATTAAAATTGATTTTTTTCTAAAAGTGAGTGGTTGATATTTTCGATACTTTATGAATTTTATTTAATTTTTAATGTCAACAACTACGTTAGGTTTTTTTTGAGTTAAATATGACCCGAAGATCGTTAACCTTATGAAGGTTAAAATAATGTCTTAGGAATAAAACACAGTTTAAATGCTTTGGAGTATATGGATTTTTTTCTTTTGGTTTTATAAAGCTAAACATTGAAAATGATCTTTCACTCAGTCTACTTGTAGGACATATAGTTATCAAAGCATTGAGTAAGTTTTCAAGCTTTCCAGATCGCTTGTGACATTTGTCTAAATATAAAAAGTCTTCTAAAATAATTGAAGTATTTGTTTTAAAAAAGTTTTATGAATTTTGAATATTTTTAAAAATCATAAAAACATATTTTTAGAAAAACCCGGCTATTCGAGGAGAAAAACCCGGTTTCTTCGATATTCGAAATGTGAGCTTTTCCAAAAAACCGAAACCGGCTTAACCAAAAAAACCGGTTATAACCGGTTATTAAAAACCGGGCCGATCACCCTATTAGGAATTTAGGTTTATTGATTTATTTTTTTTAATTTTGCTGGATCTTTTTATGGTGTTTTAGATATGGCGGGTATACGGAGGATCGAAATTTATTTTTAAAATATCAGACATAAAATTCTAAATAAAATAAAAAGCAAAGTGGGAATATGTAAAATTTATATTTTTTCATTTGTAGAAACAATTTTCTTCGGGACTATATAAAATTTTTATATGATCCGGAAAGACAACTTAATGCAAAAGCATGTAAATTCAAATTTGACCAACCGAACTTGGCCAATTTAAAAACAAAAATCAGTTTGAAGCTCCATATTTGTAAAACCCTATATGTTTGTTAAATATTTACAAAGTTTTGTTACTATCACATGGTAAATAACGTCAAAGTATACACTTTTTAGAACACATTTTCCCCGTTTTCAAAATTTCGGTATTTGAAAATAAAAAATTTCAAAAATTATAATGCTACTGATTTAAGGACATTTCAGTCTATATTAGTTCTAAATTTTGTTATATCTTTAAATGTTAATAATATCTTAAAATGTTACATCAATTCAAATTTTATATTTTCTTCATCGTGAATACCAATATTATAGTTTTATAGTTTTTAAGGTAAATGAGGTCCCAAAAATTTACAAAATTATTTAATTTTACTGAAATATTACTCCTCAAGTCCTAAGATTTTTACCAATACCAACAACTTATACAAAAAGCCTTTATCTACTCCTCAGAAGTTCCACAAACCTTGTCCCCTTTGGAAAATTTTAACGTTTTTTCATATATTGCAAGCAAAATGAGTTTTACCAAACATTCTTTTAAGTCAGTATGTGTTTGAATTTGAAAGTTACATTTGATAAGTAAGTATACGACCCGATGTAACCAACTTTGGGGGGACACGTACTGGCCCCCATTAACGGAAAGAAGCTAAAAAAATTTAAATCAACTCGAAAACACCTCAGCTCCAACCATGTGGAATTTCGTAACAATATCGCTAACAGTTCCAGAGATACCGCAATATTTAAAAAAAAAACGTTTCTAAATCAGATGACAATATGATACTAGTTACGCATGATCTGTGATAAAAAACAATTTCTTAATAAATCAAACTATACAACATAATTTGTCAAACTACCTTGGGAATTCTGGTGGTCTACATTTAAATGATTTTCACCTATTTAAAATTATTTAAATTGCCGGCCACTCGCCGTTACAAAATATTATCTACCTTTTTAAACCATAAAATGTTTGCTTTAACATAAAAGTTGTTTAATATCAAGGATAACATATACTTAAGCCACAATGTGGTTTATTAAGGACATGGGTTAAATTTTTATAAATACGATTTTACTTACAGACACATCCTTTTTAAATAATTAATTATAATTTGTGGGATTGCTTAATTTTTAAAATATTCATGGTTATACATGAATTTAACTCAGATATTTTTTATAATAATAAGGAAATGAAAACAGTGGAGTAGAAAAATATAGCATAAATTCATTTAAATATTTACATAAGTAGACACATACCTTGGAAAAATTAATTTAATTTAGTTTAATATCTGAAGTTCGAATTATCAGCAAATGGAACAACTTACAAAAATCGACTAATAATATACAGTGGTTGACAAAACAATGGAAACTTTTCCAAATATTTCATTAGTGGCCTAAAATCTGAAATAATTTTTTTAAAAAATTTTAACATTTTTGTAGTATTTTATTTGTATACTTAACTTAATTTAACAAAAAACAAAGGACATAATTAATTAAATTCAAAAAATTAGAAAACAAAATTAAAAGATTTCTTTATTACGGCATTGACATAATAATGGAAACTTAGGTATTATTTTAACAAATATGGTCTAAACTTTGCAATAACTCAATATTTTGTTGGGTATCCCTTATTTTTTATAACTGCTACACATCGACGATGCTTTGAGCCAATTAAAGAGTCAATGGTCTCCTTTGAAATATTTTGCCATTCCCTTATGTAATTTTGGGTCCTTATTTTACGATCTAAAATTTCCCATAGATTTTCTATGGGATTGAGATCTGCCGATTGGGCAGGCCACTTCAAAACAAGTACCTCGTTGGATTGTAACCACTCGGTTACAACCCTAGAGGTGTGTTTCGGGTCGTTGTCGTGTTGGAATCTTCAAACTAGGGGCATATTTTCCTCAGCGTATGGATACATAACATCGTTTAATATGGTTCTGTATCCTATACCTGTCATGGTATCTTTTATAATATGAATTGGGCCCATACCTTGCCCTGAAAAACATCCCCATACCATAACATTGCCACCACAAACTTTACAGTCTTATTTGTGTACTTTGGATCTAATCTTTTTCCCTTTGGTCGTCTTACAAATGTTCTCCAATCACTGCCTCTTGAATTGTATTTCGATTCGTCTGAAAAGAGGACAGTATTCCATTTCTGTATCGACCAGTTTAAATGATACCTGGCAAATTGTAGACGAACGGTTCTCTTTAGAAATGAGAAATGAGTTTTTTCACAGGACGATAGCAACAAAGACCAGCCTCATTTGCCCTGCGACTAACTGTTCGGGTACTTATTTCTAATTTTAGGCTATTAACAACCTCTCGAGGTTTTTGGGAATTTCTTGAACTCTATCGCTATTAAATTATCTTGTTTAGGAGTACTCTTACGAGGTCTTCCACCTAAATGTTGAGTTTTTACAGAACCGGTCTCAAGAAATTTCTTTATAATTTTTGAAACTGCTGATTTATTTATTGAATATTTGTCAGAGCTTTAAAATCGTTAATTATTTTATTTTTTAAGTCTTCACATATCTTATCTTTAGCCATTTTCGTTAACTATGAAAAAAAGCAATTATGCGAAAAACTTAGAAAAAGAAATTGTAAAAAATTACCAGAATTTAAAAATAAAATAACTGTAAACAGAATGCTTTTTACATCGTTCTTTTAAATATTATTTTCCTTTTACACTTCTTTCTTGCCGAAGTTTAAAAGTTTCCATTGTTTTGTCAGTATCGAAATAGTGAATATTTTTAATTTTGTTCCCTTTTATAATTAATTATGTTGTTTGTTTTTCAGTTAATTTATATAAATAAAACTATACAAGTAAAATACTAAAAAAAAAAATTTATTTTAAAAAAATATTTTAAATTTGGGCTATAAATTACATAAGGCCTTATTCTTAAACAATTTTTAAATTTTACAATTTTTAAATTCAAGTTTTATATTAGTTTACATTTGCTTGTTGTTAACCCAACACTGAGAAATCACATTCGTAGAGATCACTAAATTTACTGCCAATCGAATGATTCCATTACATTTGTTAGGTTCTATCAGTAGATAGTCAGTTGAAAAAGAAGTATTACGATCGAAAAATACCGATTTTTTGTCACTATAGGGAGGAAACAAACATTTTCGACAAAATTTCATGCACAATTTAAATTCGCTTTGGTTTGTCTTTTGAACAAGGGATATTGAACCAACAAATTAATTTTCTTTGAACCAAGGATATATAATTCCAAGCCATTGTATGATTAAAAACACAAAAAATGCTTCTTTTTCGTTCTCCACTGTTGTATGGAAATGCAAACATTTTTAATATATAATTCATATGACAACAACGACGATAATGATGTTGTTGTTTGGCGAACCTTTTAAAGCTCAAGTAACCACTTAAGCCAATCTGTGCCAAGTGCGAAGGCAAAAAAAAAATAATAAAAATTCACTCTCACTCCGACTTTCAGTCGACGCGAAATGTGGGACATTAAGTCGTTGTAACCATATTTATTTAACATTTCAAAATCAGTGACAAAAATCTCATTGTATGCGTGCGGGCATCTGTGTCTGTTGCTGACGATGATGATGATGACGATGTAGTTGCATGTTGTTTTCATTATTTGTTAAATTAATCACAACATGATTAAACCCACGTCACAGGAGGTCAAATAATATTGATTTTTTTTGCTGCTGTTAAGATTTCTTGCTTTAAATAAAAAGATAAACCAACCTCTTAAGAAATAAAAGAAATTTTATTAAAATAGAAATTTCAGGGTCTTGAAGAGCCATTAATTATCATATAAAATATAATGAAATCTTGTTGTTTTCTTTGTTCTAATTTCATATTTTTTGTGAACATAAACAGCAAAGATGTACGTTTACCCGTCCAACTACAAAGAGCCATGGCAGCTGAAGCTGAGGCAGCCCGAGAAGCTCGTGCTAAGGTAATAGCCGCCGAGGGTGAACAGAAAGCCTCACGAGCCTTAAGAGAAGCATCTGAAGTGATTGGTGATTCACCAGCCGCTTTGCAATTACGTTATTTACAGGTGGGTTATTTACATATTGCATTTTTAAAGTTTTTTTTTCATATACTAATTATTTTGTGGGTTCTGGCTCTTATCCATTTTATTTCCAACAGACTCTTAGTGCTATTTCGGCTGAAAAGAATTCAACAATTGTTTTCCCCTTGCCCATTGACTTAATAACGTATTTCTTAAAGTCAAATGATGCCGAAACAATAAAAACAGCCGCCAACACAGCTAAAGTTATAGCCAAAAGGGATCATGACAGGGAGGAGCAGGAAACAGCAACGGCAGCAGCTAAAGTAGCAGCCCTAGCGGCTGCTAATATGCCAGCTACTAGCAAAACTGTACCATCTGGCAATTCAATAAATATTGCCATGTAAATTCTACCATATTCTAAAAAATAAATAAAAAAAATATAAAACAACCAACAACAATTAGAAAAACGGAAGACAACATTGTAAACAACAAAAACATCAGCAACAATACAAATACAGCAACCAACAACAATAAATACAAAAGAGATGATGGCATTTACTTATACAGAGGAATACAAAACCAAAACAAAAAAATTAAAATATAAAAACATTAAATAAAACAAAATTAAAGACAACAAAACAACAAACGTATTAGGAAAATCAAGAGTAAACAGAAGTTATAGAGTAACATATAAAACAACAACAACATTAGCATTAAATAATAACAACAACATCAACAATAACAAATCATAATGAAGAAATTTAGTCAGATTTTATTGAATTCATAAAATATTTAAAGTTCATTAAATCAAATTGTATCCATAGGACACCAATGACTCGTTATACGGCTGTAGTTTTTGTCGGGTATTTTTAATACATTCGCATATAGTCAAATCAAATAGTTCATTATTTTTGAAGCTCCCAGCTTTTCTAGGAGACTGTCTTGAACATAAAAGTGCAGTACAAAAAGTACAGTTTTAAAGTGACTACACTCTAGATTACTTAGAGACACTTAAGTGACAATTGTCTTCACGCTCTGCAATATAAAGAGGACATACATAAATATATAAATTAATTAACTGCTGCTATTTATTATTAAGATTCTTCGAATATCATTCCCATAACACATCAAGGGGCTTTTTAAAATTAAATTTGTTTAATCATTAACTATCAGTAAATGCGGGATTTTATAAAATTTTTGAAGAATTTGTACAACATAAATTTATTCAAAGTATTGGCCATTGTTTGTTATGACCTTTTCCCATCTTTCTGGCAACATATAGATTCCGAGCCAAAAAACCTGCTCATATTTTGAGGCCAAGAATGAATCGAGCAAATTTCATATAATCTGTTCGAAGTGAATCCCATAGAGAGCGGTCTGCATCGATCAAAACAAATGGTAGTCGGGCGACTCAATGTGGCCGAGCGTTGTCATGAGCGTTTTTCGGGAAATTCTCGCGAATCATTTGCATTCGGCACAGGAACCATATGATAGTCTGGCCAGATTTCAGCAGCTCATAATAGATAGGACCCTTTTGGCCCCACCAAAGGCGATTCTGCAGGTTCGCCTGGCTTCACATACTTTCTCTTCAGGTTATCGTAATGGATCCATTTTTTATCGCAAATAATGATTCGGTCTAACAATGATTTTCTTTTATAGCGTTTAAACATCATTTCGGACACGCAAAATTGTCTTTCTGGGTCTCTCCAATTCTTGATGCTTTGATTATCAATCAGTGTGCTTCAGCTGCAATGTTTTTTAAATTTTAGAATTAAAGTAAAACTTCCCCCATATGACGCTTTCTTGGCACAAAATTTTATATTTTCGAAGCAAAAAAACTTACTTGTTTCGGAAAACATCAGAAAACATCTATATTCTGATTTCAATGAAATTTGCCACAAATATTAATGATTCAACGTGCTTGCATAATCATTATATGATATGATACCATATCCGTTGAGAAATATTATTAAATACATTCGGATATCAATACCAAGTACATCAAGGCATTATTTTGAAAATTGTTTATTAGCCCTTAAATAGCAGTAAACTCTTGTTAAAAAATATTTTTGAAAAACACTTTTAAACAAAGTTACACATTTTTTTGTATAGCTGAATGCAATATATTTTACCACAATATATTAGCCATAGAAAAACATATAGCGGAAATTAGAAAAAAACTCAAACAAAAAAAATTACTTAAAACATACGAGCGTTGTTTTTGTGTTCACATAGTTTTTTTTTATTAATACATCCTCACCACTTAGGTTTTTGACAACTGAGTTAGGCCTTTGACAGGAGAGTTTTCGCTCTATGTCTATTCTCTATGATCATAACCATTTCAAGTATCCAGCACGAATTAATTCATTGTCTGAATTCATTAGAACTTCACACATTACAAAATTCATTGAATGATTAAATGTCTCCTGAATTCTATTACAAATAGGCTACAGCCACATTTTTTCAATTCTATTTGTAAATGATGGGAAACAAAACAAAAAAATGTAATAAAGAACAAATATTTTAATTAATGTCCTAATTTTGTAAGACATAACGAAACGTTTTTTCATTTGTCATTTTTGAATTTTCATATTTTTTTAAAACGTATTTTTGGTTTCTGAATATAAAATTGAATTTTATAAAACAGAACAAAATTTCCCAAGCGCTTGAAACATCAAAATCAAACGATGAGAACTTTTTTTCGTTTGAATACATTTTTCATATGTAGATTTTTCAATTTTCAAATAAAAAACATTTTTTTTGAGAATGTGTTTTTTTTTTCATACATAAAATACGTATGTAAATAATTGGCTTGAAACGCAAATATCGATCGTATCGTTTTATAAAATACCAAATTTTTTTTTTCGCTCCAAACGGAAACCCAAACGAAAATTCGTTTGAAGATACAAAATGAGGCCATAAATTATAATTTGATTTGAATTAACAAAAATTTAATAAATTTTGTTATGAATTCATTCAACAATTAATAATTTTCCATTTAAATATAAACATGTGAATGGAGCTAAAGAATTAGTTTTTTTGGAATGAATTGCTGATAATTTTGAATTCTGAATTAATAAATAAAACTCAAATTGAGTTAAATAATTAGGAATTTTTTGAGAATTCACCCCTAAACGAACAGAAAATAACTTTCAATGAAATTTAGCACAGATGTTATAGATTTAAGGTGTTGACTGAACCATTTGCTTTTTCATTGGATATTTAAACATTAAAACTATGCAACGTTCAACTTTATTTTTATTAAATTTTAAAAATACAAATATCTCAAATGTCACATCTTGGGGTACAAAGTTCAAAACCATATATATCGAAAGCCAACCCTTTTAAAGTTCTTTCAAATATGTCTGAGAATAAACGCATTTTCTATAGCGCAGCAGAGTTTCAAGCTGTACAATTCATTTCATTAAAGAGTCATGAATTAATAAAAATTCATATGAAAATTTTAACAAATTCAAAACAATGAAATACTGCATCTGCTAAAGCACAAATATGATTATTAAGTGTGACCCAAGTTTTAAGAAAACTTACTTTGTATTTGCAATTTTAAATGATTGACAGAATATAAGGCTAAGAACATCACAACCTTTCATAAATTCTATTCATAATTGCATTTATAAAACAATAAATAAAAATACTATATCATTTGAACAAAAAAATTAAGATACGTTGTTTTAGTGAAATAATAATGGATCGTATCTTAGTACATATGAACGTTTTTAAAAATTGTGTATTTAATATTGTCAAAAGTCCTTCAATTATAATTGAAGAGTTTTCTAAAAATAACTAACTACCACAATAGCCATATAACGAGTTATAAGTGTTATACAATAATATGAGAAATACATTATTAAGTCTGTATGTATGTTTGTCAGTCAGTCAGTTTGTATTGAATTGTATGATTAAAGTAAATCAGTAAATAAGTACCAGTAAGTAAATATTTATTATCTATGTACTATGTATTTATTGTTTTTTAATGTAATAATCAACCAGAACAACAATTTCAACATCATCATCAAGAACAACACAACAATAAAAACACTTACATACATAAACACATTACATTACACTACATTTAGAGAAATATTAAAAATAACAAACAAAAAAAAACCTTATTGTGATTTTAATTCTTATTTAGTAGAATGAGAATGTAAAAAAAAATATATACAAATAAAAACATTAAAGGCTGTCTTCTTCACAATATGCAGTAGATACAACCAAACACTGCTGCATACACTGCACATGAATGGAGACATTGTTAATTCTGGCCATTGTCTTCATTTTACATGCAGAGAAAAAATATAGTTTTAGATGTTAAATATTATGGTCACTATAATTATGTATATGATTGCGGTAACCATAATGTGTTTAAGTTACTATCCACATGAATATATTGTAGCAATCATATATAAGATTTTAGTAATTAAGAATATATTTGTGGCAACCATTTTTATAATGTAATATTTCACTATATTGTATTGCCCACGGATTATGTTTATCATACTCTAAGAACAAGTTATTATGATATAATGATTCATCGTGAACATGATTGTAATAAACATATATTATTTACTACAATCATATATATGATTACTGTAATCATGTGAATGGCAACTTAAACATATTGTGGTTACCGCAATTATATAAATAATTACACTGACCATAATATTGTTAAAAATCTTATAAAAATGTTGAAATGGCTATGGTAAACTTGTACTACTATATTTTTTCTCTGTGTGTAGGTGAATGAAGTATTCAATTCATTGCATATGAAAATTGTGCAAACATGCAGTCTTTTTTAATACAATTTTTTTAAACGACTTTTTTTAAAATAACTTGTTATTAAATACTTTATATTGTTTATCATAAATCGACCTTTACTTTAGATATTTATTGAAAGCCAAAAACGAATCTCTAAGATTGTTAATTATATTTTGTTTGTTTTATTAGTAAAATATTTTATTTCAAGTTAACATAATAATTACGCAGTGATAATATTAGTATTTCTTGAAATTGAGTGCCAAAACAAACGTTACATAACAAATCTAGTTATTTGCTTAGAACTGTAAGATAAAATTTGTTTTAATTTTTTTATTGACAAATTTTAATTGAAATTGTTTGAAATATAGAGAAAAATATACATAGAATGGAAACTCTCCTGTCAAAGACCTAACGCAGTTGTCAAAAACCTAAGTGGTGAGAACGTGTTAGTAAAAAACACTATGTGAAAACAAAAACAATACTCATATGTGTAATTTTTTGAATAATTTTTTTTTGTTTGAGTTTTTTTCTAGTTTCCGCTCTATGTATATTTTCTCTATGGTTTGAAACAAAACATTGCTCTAAGACCGGGTAACTTATCAGCATTTTAAACATAGTTAAAGCTTAATCAATGTTTAAAATATTTTTTTTGGATGAAAAAAATATATTTAAACATTTTTAACCCGCATTTTTTTTTTCACCAAAAGTTTTTTTTCGCTAAATAATGGGTGATTCAAGTAGTCATGCTGTCATTTTATTTTTGTTTAGTATTGTTTGGCATTTAATAATGAGAAGACTTAAGCCTGAACAACGTTTACAAATATATATATATATATATATATATATATATATATATTAATTCCTGTTGTTCCTATAAGGAGCATAGGGCCGTAAAGTTCGTCAACATATCCGGTTGTATTTCATTTTCTTCATTCGTTACGGTTTCATTAATCATTTAAGCTTCGGATGATTAGCGGATTGGGCTAAAGCATCCTAGACTGGTGCTAGGGCTGCTAGCTAAGCCTACCAGACAGGCACGGAGAACATCCGAACACATTTATATAGCGAGCCGCTTGATGCAAGAACAGACGCCCGCTTGCAGCTGTACCAAATCGGCACACCCTGCAGTAGCTAATGGTTTTGGATGGCGCCAATGACTCGCCATGTCATTTCGAGTATCATTGACACTCAGAATTTATGTGGAGACCGGTGCAACCCGGTATCCCTCTGAGACTCTACTCTCGAAACCGTTTACAAATCGTTCAACTTTATTACGAAAATTCACGTTCTGTGAGGAATGTGTTTCGTGCATTTCGCTCAACTTATGGTCAACATAATCGGATAATATTCGACCGAATAGACCACGTCCAGCACGATGTGAAGAAAATATAGCGGCCGTAGCTGAGAGTGTACAAATGATGTCGGTGCGAACGTAACCGTCAATGGCGATCGTTATCGTGCCATGATAACCGACTGTTTGATGCCTGAAATTGAAGCTCGTGATCTCGGCGACATTTGGTTTCAGCAAGACGGCGCCACTTCCCACTCATCGCATCAATCAATGGATTTGTTGAGAGAACACTTCGGTGAGCACATAATTTCACGTTTTGGGCCGGTCGATTGGCCACCAAGATCGTGTGATATCACACCGTTAGACTTTTTCCTGTGGGGATATGTAAAGTCTAAAGTTTATGCGGACAAACCCGCATCTATTCAGGCCTTGGAGAAAAACATCACGCGTGTCATTCGCCAGTTACCATTTGAAATGCTCGAACGATCCATCAAAATTGGACTCAACGGATGGACCATCTGCGACGTAGCAACGGCCAACATTTGATAGACATAATCTTCAAAAATAAATGCCAAAGTATGTTCTTTCAAATGATAATAAACATTCCCCATTAAATTTGAATTTTCTGTGTTTTTTTCTTTAAAAAAGTAGGGAACCTCGAAATGGAGCACGCTTTATTAAAAAAAAAATTTAAAAAACAAAAAAAAAAAAAATTTGAATTTAAATTTAAATTAAAAAAAAAAATTAAAAAAACAATTCGAAAATTTTTTTTTCCAAAAAATTAAAAAAAAACAACTTTGGAAAAAAAATTAATTTTATATTTAAATTTTTTTTTAAGTATAATTTGGTGAAGGGTATATAAGATTCGGCACAGCCGAATATAGCTCTCTTACTTGTTAAATTGAAGGAAATTTCTATTTAAAAGTCGAATTTTATTAATAGAGTTAAGGCATTTAAATTTTAAGGGAACTGAAGATCTTATTATTATTGTAGTTAACAATTTAAAATTTTGTACAAGTTTTTTAACAATATTATGTTCGCTGTAATTATTTATATGATTGCAGCAACCATAAAATGTTAATATTATGATTCAAATGATTACAGTAATCGTATATGTGATTGTAGTAAATAAGTTTATGTTTGTAACAACCATTTTCATAATGACTAATTTACCATGTTATGATACAGATTCATCTTGCCATAACCATATACTGTATTTATTTGTTATAATTATTTATTTTATTGCTACAATCATGTGAATGATAATTTTAATATATTATGGTTGCCGTAATCACAGCAAGAAATGTTTACATTAAAAATGTACAACTATATTTTTTCTCTACGTACCAAAAACAATCTTTATATTCATCTCTTTATTTAATGACATTCTCTTCAGTAGCTATGTCATTTAAAGAACTCCTTATTATTGAAAAAGATTATTTATAATATCTACCAACTTTATTTGAGTTCGAGGTTTTTCTAAATCAGGAAAATCTACTTATGCTGTACGTAAAACTTCAAGATTTTGGGACTTAACAAATTTTTTACTTAAAATGCAATGTAATTTTAAAATTCATCGTAAATACGTAAAGAAATAGTTTTTAGAAATCTATTGTATAATTTAAAGAAATTAAATTACATTCCAGTTTTTATTGAACTTCATAAAAATGTGCACTCTGACGTATGATAAATATTTAATTTTCTCAACACTCATTCGCTATCCAGCATGATTGTTCTCATTTATGCTGGTAATGTACACAGTTGGACAACTGTTTGATTAAAAAAAACTTAAAGTGAAGCATATAAAATACATTTTTGTCTTATTTGTTTTGATAGGTTTCCACATTTTAGGTTTTGCCTTAAAAGTTATGAAAAAACTAAGATTTGATTTATTTTGAGCGACAAATTTTTTATTTAACGTCTAAATTTATTTCATTATTTTTATAAAACAATTTATTTTAAAAATCTATTATTTTCTATTACCTATATGCCAGTAAAATAACCCAAGGAATGATAATTTCTTTAAAACTGGTTGGAAATCAAAAGAATTTACATTTAAATAACATAAAATAAATAAAAAATATTTTTAAGGGAACAGTTTTAATTAGTAATTACGCCCAAATCATTCTCATAAATCAAATAAATAAAGAAATACATAAATAATAAAAAAAAAAAAATTAAAACAGAAATCAGAAAATGTTATAAATTAATTAATGTTATTTTATATGAAAAAAAATACATTTTCGTTTAATATTGTAATTTTTAAATTACAATTCATCATAAAACCAATCTTTTTTATATTAAACGTTTTGCTCATTGTTACACGATTATATTGTTTACGAATGCCAAAAACACATAAAACAATTAAATAATTAATAAATAATAGAGTAATAATAATAATGAAAATAATAATACTGTAAATACGTACAAGTATATAAAATCATATGGAATTTTTTCTCTTGTAGATTTCAGATTTACCTTCGTAATCAAACTAAGATATAATAAAGTTTTATGTATCTTTTCAATTAAATAAAAAGTTCATTCTTAATAAAAACAAAATGTTTGCTTGTCTTCTTTTTTAAATATATTTTTGGGTAAATAATAAAGGTAAGTTATTGAAATAATATTGAAATGGAAATTTAAAATAATGATATTTTTACAAGTTGAAACTTAGCAGATTTGTACTGTGGCGTATGAGGAATATTTATTTCAGCAACAATCATATGCTACTAATTGGGGTTATGGGAAGAATAATTATTCTTATAATACTTATTTATTAATAAAGTGTGTTTTTTATAGAGCCGGAAAACTTTAAATAGAAATAAAACAGACAAAAACGATTTTAATAACCATCGAATTCATTTTATTAATTAAATAAGGTACAGGGCGTAAATCTGTCTGAATTCTGGCAATAAAGCGTGGAATATTCGCTTCCAAGTGCTGCTTCGTTTTCTGGTTGATCTGCATGGACCTGAGACTCTAATGACGTAAGATCACATGAATGAGGTGGCCAGTTAACAGGTACATTTCTTGAAATAATTCGTTCGTCAAATATTTCTCTCAGTAAACTGATTGTATCGCGCGCTATATGACATGTGGCACTAACTGCTGTCATTTTTATGTCATTCCGTTTGTAATTTCTACATTTTTCATTTCCGACCCTATTAAGTATATATATTCTGTATCCTTATAGATAGCAGAGTCGATTACGCCATATCCGTCTGTGTGTCTGTCTGTTGAAATCAATTTTCTGAAGACCGCAGATATCTTCGGGATCCAAATCTTCAATAATTCTGTCAGACATGCTTTCGAGAAGTTTCCTATTTAAAATCAGCAAAAACGGTCCACAAATGCCTGAGGTATGAGGAAAAAACCAGGACAACCTCGATTTTTGACCTACATATATCTGTATTACTAAGTCATTAATATAGACAATATGGATATCTAATGATAGATATTTAAAAGTCCATTGCACGATGTATATAAGACCATAGTAAGTTGGAAACCAAAAAAATTTTTAAAATTTAAAAACAAAAAATTTTTAAAATTAAAAAAAAAATTAAATTTAAAAAAAAACATTTTTTAAAAATTAAAAAAATTTAAAATAACAATTCAAAAAAAATTTTCCAAACAATTAAAAAACAACTTTGAAAAAAAAACAAATTTTGTTTACCTAAAAATATTTAAAATTTGTATTTGAAGTATAATTTGGTGAAGGGTATATAAGATTCGGCACTGCCGAATATAGCTCTCTTACTTGTTTTTAAATGGTACTGTATCATTATTTAATATTATATACTAAAAATGAGGGATTTTTTTTAGATTTGTAGCTTTTATTTAGAAACATTTGTGAAATTTTGAAGAACAAAAGGACTTTTTCGCATTTTTTCAAAAATTGTTTTTTTGGTATTTTTATAATATTTGGGTTGAAATATTCTAGAAACAATCAAGTGTGCTTAACAAAACGTACAACACTAGTATAAAACGTAAAAAAAATATTTAATTTCAATGTGTAATTTGTTTATATATTAGATCTCGTTTTAAAAATCTCATAAAAAACATACTTTTTAATTTAGTTTTTAACAAAAGGTTCTTTTTCCGATATTATAATGGTTTTATATGAAACATGTATCTATTGATAAGTAAGAAACTTGTTACCAATTCCAGGTTCATGCAGTTTTTTAAGGGGGCGAAATAAATAATACTATATATGTAAATAAATAAGACTCAATTTGCCAAAAATTTTAAATATGCAAAAAAGTACCTTTTGTCTTGCGGCTCCTCAAATATAAATATGTATATGCAAACTATAGGCCATTGTTAGCAAATAATAGTCTGACGAAGCAGGTGAGGCAAAACTTCACAACCACTTCATTTGAAATACTTTTTTGCAACATGTGGTCGAGCATTGTCGTGATAGAATATTACGGTTTCATTTCTGGCCGCATATTCTGGACGTTTTTCGGCCAATGCTGGCTTCAAACGAATCAATTGTGTTCAGTACAGGATAACTGTGATGATCTGGTAAGATTTCGGCAGCTCATAATAGACATGACCCTTTTGCTCCCACCAAATACAGAGAATAGATATGTAGCTTTGGTGTCGATTAGGCTGGTTGGCCGGGCTTCACATACGGTCTCTTACTTTGCGGGTTATCGTAATAGATCCATTTCTCATCGAAAGTGATGATTCGGTGCGAAAATTATTTTCTTTCATAGCATCATTTCGAATATGCAAAATCATCTTTCAAGGCCCTCGGCTACAATTCGTACGCAAATGTTTTGAAATTGTAGTTTGTGTAGCTGCCAATGAATTGGGAAGCTTTTGTTGAGTTTTAAGACAATTGTCATGGATTAATGCCTCCAATTCTTTTTCTTCAAACTTTTTTGGCTGGCCTGGACGATCCTTGTTTTCCGTGTCAATATAAAAATTTAAAGTTCTCAAGAATTTTGAAATTCGCTTCAGTTTTATTTTTATATACACGCAGAGAAAAAACATGGTTCGACATGGTTACGACAACTATACTATGTTCTTTGTATCAATTTATTGTTGTCGTAAACAAATAATTGTTGTTTTAATTTAATTTCAACCATATTTTAGTTACTGATAAATAGGTAAACCTATTATTATTATGTACAACCATTAAATGTTAAGTTTATATATGCGTAGTAGGGTATTCAAACGATTAACCGTTAATCGGTTAACCGATTAATTTTTGTCGGTTAACTGTTCGAATAATTCAAAAATGCCGATTTTCAAATAACAAATAAACCGATTAATTTGTGTCGGTTAACCGATTAACCGAAATTTCTTATTTTTGCAGTTTAACATATTTTTTTTTTATTTATTTTTCCGTTTTAATTTAAATGCAAATGTCAAAGTAAAATTTCATATTTTTTCGAACATCCAAGAAACATGTTTAGTGAGTATAACAACTGACATATTTAATTTGCATGTATTTGACGGATGAGAACATGATAATAGACGAAACTGGAAACACTACTGAAACGAGTCTTTTACCAGAACTTATCGAAATTAGTAAAAGTATTAAAAATCTAAAAAAATTCAAAAAGGACTCCAATGGTGAAATCAATTTTCTGAAGACCCCAGAAATCTTCGGGATCCAAATCTTCAATAATTCTGTCAGACATGCTTTCAAGAAGTTTCCTATTTAAAATCAGCAAAATCGGTCCACAAATGGCTGAGATATGATATGATTAGGACAACCTCGATTTTTGACATATATCTGGATTACTAAGTCATTAATATAGACAATATGGATATCTAATGATAGATATTTCAAAGACCTTTGCAACGACGGATATAAGACCATAGTAAGTTGGACCTACAATGGGTCAAAATCGGTAAAAAAAATATTTTTTAACCCGAATTTTTTTTTCATCAAAAAATTTAAAAACAAAATTTTTTTTCTAAAATTTTAGAAAAAATTAAAAAAAAGAATTATATACACTACACCAAATTTTACTTCAAAATACAAATTTTAAATATTTTTAGGTAAACAAAATTTTTTTTTCCAAAGTCGTTTTTTTAATTTTTTTTAAATTAATAAGATTCGGCATAGCCGAGTATAGCTCTTTTACTTGTTTTCTATGTTTTTGTTCATTTTATTAATAAAATACTTAAATAAGAACACAAAATCCATAGTTTTATTATCAGTTTTAAATCTAAATAGAAATTATTCGGTTAATCGAATAATTTAAAATTAACCGATTATTAACCGATTAAATCTTATAACCGATTAATTATTTGCTCGATTAACCGATTAAACCAGAAACCCGATTAATTGAATACCCTAATGCGTAGTCATAATATATTTAAGATGTAAACAAAATATGTTTACTTTTAATAGTCTTTTTTCCCACCATTTATTACTGTTGGTGTTTGCCTAAGCTGTTTTATTTTTACAAGTACATTTTGAGTGTCTGTAATTCCCATTCGCTCTATAGTTTTATTTGTATATTATCTTTAACTTTCCTAGAGCGAATAACAATAAATTTCAGTAAATTTATCAATAATATTTTAATTGGGAATTTAGTAGCATAAAACTAAAACCTATTAAAATAAAATTTTGTATTTCAAAAAATAAATTTTAATAATAATATGATTACTTTGGATCATAATATGATTTCATTGCATCATAATATGATTTAATTGTGTTATAAATATGATTACTTTGGGTCATATTATGATTGATTTATATCATAATATGATTATTTCAGAACATGTTATGATTGATTTGTATAATAATTTGATTTCAAAACATATTATGATATTTAATGATACTAATAATGACCATAATATGTTTTGGACTACAAGCTTAAATCTGATCATATTATGTTGCTCTTAATTTTTGGTTACCACAACCATGTTTTTCTCCGCGTGTAGCTTCAAATCTCATAATGACCTGTTATGTTGAAAGGGACCTAAGGTCAAAAAGAAAATAATTTTCGTTTTTTTTATAAATGCGTTTCAGTTTTTTTTTATAAATGCGTTTCAAAGATGGACGCAATTGGCACAATAAAAATAAAATTTGAAAATATATGGAATTTAACAAATCGCTGTACGACAGAACTTTGCCACCCAACACAAATCAGTAAATACAGAATTTTGAAAATCTGATGCCATTTTAGTAATCAGCGACACCAAAAACCTCCCAGTAACAATTTTTAAGCAACATCAACGTGCAGGAGTATGAATATATACTTATGTTTTCTCGAAAACTTGATTTTGGACATAAGGTAACTTTAAGATTTCTTAGCGGACTTAGACATAAGAAACTAAGGCCTTTCTCAAGGTTGACCCACCACGTAAACAAGAATATTGATCCACCCTTATAAATAGGAATATAATAGTATTTCTTCTTATTACTTTTATATGCAGATTTGAACATTTCTTATTAATGCTCTATGGAAAATATAATGTTTAAACACTTTAATCTCAAATGTTAAAATAACATACAAACAAAAATATATATAAAACAAATGTATCTATTAATATCCAAGCTTTTATTTCAAATTCCCTAAATGATCTGATTGAGGTTCCTTGAACTGTCCAAACGAAAAAGTTCAACACAAAAAGCTTTATTTCTGAAACTTTCAACTCAATGCAATAGAAACACGTTAAACTGAAATTGAAATCAGCATCTGTAAACAGACTAATTATTCCACACTAAAACAAACACACTCAAAGTTTTCCAAGCAGAGCAATTAAAAATACAAAAACAGAAACTAATAAAATCTGCATTAAAACAAGAACACAACAAAACTAAATTATTAACCTTTTGACTTAATGGAATACTAAAATTGAAGTCTTAAAAGTTTTTTTTTTAGTTATAAATAAAACACTAATACCTAAATATATAAATATGTATGTAGAAATGTTTCTTTCCATCTGCTTTTTTTCTTCATATTCTTCAAAAAATTAAAATATTCAACAGAAAACAAACACAAAAACCATATAGAAGGTAAAAACAGACCTGTGTAACTCATACGCATTGAAGCACCAAAAGAGTTTGAAATTTGATAATGGCGTTAAGGATGCTGTTGCAAAGCCGTGCGAAACTAAAACCTATTAACTATTTGAGAAAGTCACAGTGAGAACATAAGAGAATGAGAATTGTTGTGAATTGAATTAGAAAGAGAATGTTGGTGGTATTGGTGTTGGTGGTAGTGAGTTAATTGAGCAAATTCTAACAACTTTTACCTGAGCTCTTAACAAACTCTTAATTACTTCCCAAATAAGAGTATGTACTAGAGGCTAACTTAAATGTGCAAACTTTAAGTACCTTTGTTGTTTTTGTATAAAAGAGCAAACAGTGTTGCCGCATTTTGTGAATGATTTTTATACACTTTACTATGTGTCGCAACAGTAAAAATAGTATAACTTTACCATTCAGTTTGTAATTTCCACATTTTTCATATACGTGCCCATATAGTATATATGTATATTCTGGATCGTATTAGATAGCAGAGTAGTGTTACAAACTAGTACGTCTTTCTCCCTGTTGGCCAGGTTAAAGTCAACTTTCCAAAGCCCCAATATAATTTAAATCTCTGATTGATACACCATATATTCGATTGTCTTCTTTATGCTACGATTTAAATTGTGGAGAGATATCAGCAAAAAATGCACAACTACCTCAATTTTTTACCCATTTTTGATCAATAACTGGATTAATGGGTCATTAACAGGGCCAAGATATTCATGCAAAAGTCAGTAAACCAAAATTAATTTTGCCCAATTAATTTTTCGAATCAGATTTGCAACAAAATGGCCTTATTTTCTAAATCTCAGCGCTAAGTGATTGTTTTATATGGAATTTGTTTTTGTTATCATGAAAATTATATAGTTTTTAAAAGGAAAAACAATATATCGTCAAACGGACACTTTCATTTATTTTACAGGAGAAGCAAAAAATAAATGAAAAAGAAGTAAAATTTTGAACTTATGAGAATTTTGTAAATGACAACAAACTCAAAGCACCGTTGTTTATGGCGAAAATGGTGAATTTTTTACAACAAATTCACAAATTAGATGGTGATTTTTTGAACGCGTTTTTTGTTTTTAATCATTCAATCAATTATTTTCACTTAGTTATTGAACATAATAATGTAAACAACAAAGTTTTGTTTTGCTTCGAAAACTTCGAATTTTGTACTAACGATTCGTCACATGCGGGAAGTTTTATATACCCTTCACCAAATTATACTTCAAAATAAAAATTTTAAATATTTTTAGGTAAACAAAATAAATTTTTTTTTTTAAATTTTTTCGAATTGTTTTTATAATTTTTTTTTTTTTTTAAATTCTAAAATTTTTTTTTCCGATTTTGACCCATTGTAGGTCCAACTTTCTATGGTATATACGACGTTGCAAAGGTCTTTGAAATATGTATCATTAGATATCCATATTGTCTACTTTAATGACTTAGTAATCCAGGTATAGGTCAAAAATACGTAAAAAAATCGATGTTGTCCTGGTTTTTTCGTTATAAATAAGCTATTTGTGGACCAATTTTCTCGATTTTAAACATCAACTGAGCCGGAAGAATTTCGGAGATATTGATGTATGAGCCTTGTATATAAGTTATTTGAGGGCTACGGAAAGTTGATTTCAACAGACAGACGGACATGGCTTAATCGACTCCGCTATCTATAAGAATCCAGAATATATATACTTTATATGGACGCACAATTATATTGTAGAAATTACAAACGGAATGACAAATTTATATATACCCTTCTCACGAAGGTGAAGGGTATAAAAATGCAGCTGAAGCACACCGATTGCTCACCGAAGCTTATGGTGAATATGTCTTAGCGCGCGAGAGATGGCTTTCTCGGTTGAGAAGTGGTGATTTTGACACGGAAGACAAAGATCGCCCAGACTTGCCTGGACCATGAATTGGAATCCAAGAATCCATGAAGATTCTTGTAAAACTCAACAAGGGCTTGCAAAATCATTGAGAGCTACTCAAGCAGCAATTTCAAAACGTTTGGGAGCAGCAGGATTCATCCAAAATTGGTTACCATACGAATGGAAGCTGAGAGACTTGAAGACGATTTTGTATGTCTTTTGCACCCAATCATTACTTCCGATGAAAAAACACCTTTAGTAAACTTTCTACCTTTTATGATTTTTCAAATCCAAAAGAAATATGTAAATCAAGGTAAAAAACGGTAAAGAAATCAAACTGAAATATCTTTTAACCTTCGCTTTACTAAAGGTTTTTTATGTACATGGTTTACCAATACCCACCCGGGTGACACTACACTTCTATAAATATATGCGACGAACGAAATTTTAAAAAATTGAAAAAACCTTATAAAAAGTTTAAAATGGTTCTATTAAATTCTATAGAACTCTAGAATTTGTTCAGTGAGTACATATTTCATTTAAATCGAAACAAAATTAAAAAAAATATTAAACCAATAAAATCGATGTGGTCACCCGGGTGGGTATTGGTAAAGCGAAGGTTAAACTGTAAAAGATAACTTAATGAAATAAACTGGAATTTCTTTATCTTCTCACTTGTTTTACCAAAAAGTTTCATGCATTGAAATCTAATTTGCAGAAGATAAAAGCTGTTCAAAGTTTACGTAACCCGAGGAGATCAACTTTGACAACCATTTTGCAATCCAGTAGTTTAGAAGATCCAGTTGTATTACCACTTTTTATGCGGCATTGTATGTGGAAATATTTTTAAATTCTATTTTTAGTTTCACCATTCAAACGTTTTGAAAATAGTTTTTAACGAGAATTTTTTTGAACCAAAAAAATTTTTTTTAAATAAAATATTTTTTTCCAAAAAAATTGTTAAAATTTTTTTCATCAAATAAATGTTTTCAAAATACTTTGGTGAAGGGTATGTTTTTACTTTTAATTAGAAATCATGGAATTGTAAACCACCTTAACGCCTGAAACCAGATTCCGTTGTCCGATTTTGACGATATTTCAAGCAAACAGTAATTAAGGTATTTATATTGATTTGGATACTATTTTTTTAAAAACTAAAGCCACAAAAAAACAATAAGTTTTGCATCCAAAATTAAAATCGCAAAAGTCTCTCTTACATTATTGCCTGTTTGCTACATTTTTTAAGCTTTTAATGTAAGCTATGGTATTGCTTCAAAAATTTCTATTGCATCCTACGTTGTATAGTTTCTTGGATTTCCATTCCCTCAATATTTCAGAATTACACACCAAGACATGACCCTATATGATAACCCATTTTTCTTGAGTAGTCCTATTATTTCTTTATCTACCCATGAAACCGGATTTGAAATGCTTGCCACGAAATCACATCTGCTTTGGGTGAAGAGTGTTATGTTTTAGAATTACATAGTAAAGCTTGAGAATTCGTTACCTAATTTGTTTGAAACAGGATGGGAATCTAAGTATATATTAAACCATTGAATGGTATTTAATAGAAATTTGTTTAACTTAGTTCTCGGATAATTGGTCTATTTCAATGGCAACTCAGGCTACATAACGAAGTATAACACATGTACTCTATTTTAGTTGAATAAAAATAACAAAACAGCAACTCAATGAGTGTGCTCCATATACGAGAAGAGGACGATAACGATGAGTGTGGAACTGTAACAAGGCAATGAAGAATACAACTCATTGGTTTATTATAATGAATGCTCAATTTTCATTCACACACAAATCGACATACGTACACGCAAACACACTTTCTCCTTCAACAATCTGTATGCGAGAACGAAATTCTCAACAACTCTTATTCTCTTTATTTCTGTGTTGCATGAGTGCTGCGAGTATGTGCTAATGTGCCACAGTATGAGTGTGTCGTGATGTGTGTGTTTGTGTATTGTAAGTCCTGTATTATCCTGAGCATTAACAAAACACAGCAAAAACATTAGCAATGACTTATTTTCCGTTCTTTTTTCTATTCTCTACTGTACTGTAACATACCACACTGTACAGTACTGTGCTGTGTTGTGCTGTTCTGTTCATTTCTTCTTTTTCGTTTTTGAGTAAGAATTTCTGAATATTCTTGTTCTGGTTTGTTGTTGTTGTTGTTGCTGCTGTTGTTGTTGTTTAGTGTGGGGGTTATTTCAAGCACATCATATTTTTGTTGGTTTTGTTGTTTCTTCCTCTGGTTTCATATCACAAAAATATAAATATCAAGTTTTGAAAGGTTTTTGTTAGTGCTGTGCATTGACTTGAAGCTGTGATGACGTAGTCCTGTTGCGGCTCTTTCAAAGCATTTTATCAAATACACATTTCTAAAAAAAAATAAACAAAAAGGTTTAAAAAAAATAAAAAAAAATAAATAAATAAAAAGCAACACATATTTTATCTGGCTAAAACATCGCAAAGAAACATAAATAAATTGTATATTTTTAGTGTAGTCGCTGAAGCAGTGAATGTGAATGAGTAAAGTGCAGTGTAGTGTATATATAGTGGGATCTTTTAAGTGTGAAAAAAGTCAGTTTAAATAAAAATTATCATGATTCTTGTCATCATCAGCGTCAGCTATCAACATTTTAGTTTTCATCATCATCATCATCTTCATCATCTTTAAACATTTTCGTATACACAAAGGTGTTAACCTAAATATTACTTTCTACTTTTAATCATCATCAGCATCATCATCATCAACAACAACAACATTATCAACCCATTTTCCTCAGCTGCACCGTTAAACATTAAAACAGCAGGAGAACACGGAAATTCATTTAAATTATATTTAACTTTTGATTACAGACAAAACTATACTCAGAAAAAAAGTGAAAGGAAAGAAAAAATTTCAACAGGTTCTTACCACACACAAAGGATATTTTCATATGTACATGAATTATATAGAAAACAAAAAGTGAGTAGTGACTGATTGACTCGCTAGCTCGCTAACTGACTGACTGGTTGACTTAAGGTCTGCCTAGCTGGATGACTGGTTGCATGCCTGTGGAGGCAGAGTGCACTGTTGGTTAGTGCTTCACATTTCTTCAACTTTATTAAGAGCCTGGCTGCCTTAGTTTTCGAATTCCTGGCCTAAATCTTTTGTGATTGTTTTTACAACTTGTACGTATGTATGTATTTTGTTGTTATTGTTGTTATGTAATTTGTTGCATCAGTTATTGTTGTTTTTGTTGTTGTTGTACTTCATTTAAATAGAAAAACAAAAAGTACAAAGCAAACTTATATAAATATTTTCTAAACAAGTGTTTATGTGTGCATGCACGACTGTATGCGTGAGAAAGTGTGGGGAAAAGTGCAAGTGCGATTATACTCGAATGCAGGCTTAAGGATACTTAAACAGTTTCCTTTGATATCAAAATAAGAACACAAACAAAAAACAAGCAAACAAAAAAACAACAAGCCAGCTACAACAATAAATAACTTAATCATTATTGTAATCATCAACATCAAGACCACCACACACATCATCATCACCATCATCTTCAGAAGCTATGGTTGAAGAGTTTCTAGAAAAGCTACCGGAAATTGACACTCGTTATGAGGTAAGTTCTTCTTATTATTATTATTATTATTATTATTATTTTCTTTTTGTTTTCTGTATATTATATTAATTTCAACTGAATTCACTTGCTTGCAATCTCATAAAGTCATCCATTTTTTTTTGTTTTGATAAACTCTGTTTATGATTGTATCTCTTAATAAAGTCTATATAGTCCTGTATATTTAATGCATTTGCTATAGATTTATAAGATCTAGTTATAAACATATAATTTTTACTGCATAAATTGTCTAGTCTTTTATGTAGTTTTCATGACCATCAGCCCAACCTTTGGCAATATGCCGATGAATTTCATTTCATTTCTTTTTTATTTTTTTTTTATTTTTGCTTTATTCTCTAGGTTTTGTTGTCATTATTATATGTATTTCAACAAGTTGAAAAGAATAACTACTATACACATCCATTTAAAATCTCTATTTAAGATTCTATTTGCACATTTGTGTAGTAGACTTTGTCTACAGATTGCAAGAGTTGAACGCAGTTATTGTCAGTGGCTAAATAGATAATTTGTTAGAATTTTGTTAATTAAAATGTGTGTATTAGGATTAGACTCTTGTCAGATCAAACATTATTGTCAGATAAATGTACACAACATGTCTTATAATCGTGAGAACTTACAATTGTTAGATCATTGTTCGACTGCTAGTTGATAAGAATATTTTTAGATATCCGACAATCATGTGAACACATTTTGTTGTCGTTGTCAAAACATTGTCACACCATTTTATATTGTCAGATGCGCGAGTTTTTAACTTCTGACAATGTCATCATTGTTAGATAAAAAACCATATATATTTTAACAATTGTGACAACTTTATGCCTGTCAAATAATTATCTTACTATTGCTAAATTTTCTCACAAATTTTTTGTAACCGTGTGAACTGACAGTATAAACTATGCTGGTAATTTTTCATTGTTAGTTATGAAAATATTAAGGTTACTCATTTAAACGCTTAAGTTTTCCATTTGTTCAAATTTACGCGACGTGTGTCATGAATCAATTTTGTGCTAGTTTTTTACAGAAAATTTATATTTGATAAAAATGTCAAATAAAAATATATTCAACAAAAGCTTTAATAAATTTTATATTTCAAATTGTATAAATTTTAATTCTAAAATTGTTGAATGAAAATTAAATCTTTGGAACAATCGATGGTTTACATATTTTGCAAGACTTTGTTTATGTTCTAGCTGTAGGTTAATGTTTTCATACACAATGCCATTCAATCCAATAATGCTGTTCCAAAGTTACACAATTTTCACATGCACAAATTATTTACATATATTTTATTTGATTTTTATATCTTAGAAATAAAAGTAAACAAAAGCAGCTGATTCATCAAATGAACAATAAATTGAAGTTTGCGAGTCAAAATTTTTCGCGCAAACTTATCGGTGTTGTGCAAACGAATTTCCATAAATGTTTTGACAGTTCATTTTCGTTATTGGTTGAATTTTAAATACAAAAATTATTGAATAGATAATTTTCGTAATTGAAAACACATTTTTGTTATTTTTTGTGTTTTCAATTACGAAAATTATCTATTCAATAATTTTTGTATTTAAAATTCAACCAATAACGAAAATTGTATATTCAATTGTCAAAATTATCAAATTCAAAACTCAAAATTCAATAGAAAATATCAGAAAATTTTGATTCAATTATGAAATAATTGAAACCAGTTCAATATGTGATCAATGTTTGAATTGAAATATAGTTTTTTCTGTGTAAGCAATTTGTATGAAGAGTACTTGAAACTTGAATATTTTCCATACAAAATTTGTTTAACGTTTGTCTTTTCGTTTTATAAAATGAGGAACTAATATTAAAATTTTGACTGAAAAATGTCACATTATTTGTTCTACCACTTAGTTGTAGTTAAATCAAAGCACATAATATGCACATATAAATTCAGAGCTCTTAATTTGTGCAATATTTTATCAGGATTGCATCATAATCAACATATTTATGACTGCTGAAACAGTATTCTGGCGGGACATTGGTATGGGGGCTAAGGGAAATCATGGACCGATATAGCCCATTTTCAATACCGTAACAAAACAGACTTTATCAATAGAGAGTATATGTGGAAAATTTCAGATAGCGAGCTTCTTTCGTTTAGCCGCTATCGTATTTTCAACAGATATACAGACGAACAGACGGACGAACATAGCTAGATCGTCTTATACCCCCATATTTTTTGCTGGTGAGAATAAAAATCACTTGTTGATTGGATTTAATCTATATTTCGACATGTGTTTTAAAAAGTAATGGTTAACCATAAAAAGAGTTTACGGGAAAAAAATATTCCAGGAAATTTCAATTCCTAACCGGGAATATAGATAATATTGGAATACAAGAAAACTTACAAATTAATTTATGGTCTTGATAGGGTTAATAATAAGGAATTTTTTTAACTTTCATTTTCTTATGATTAGCGTTATCATTTGTTGGGACCATTTAAAGCATTTTTACTTTCAGCTATATAATCGACCGACTTATTGCAAAATTTATATAGTCGTTATCCAAATATTTTTTTTTTTTAATTTCACTTTTTTATATATTTATATATATGTATAAGCTCGCGCACAAATTAAATAGTTTGAGAATTGAAACTTCTTTACAATACTGCTACACGAATGTGATAAAAAAGTTATATTTGAATAAAGTGCTGTAAACGAAAATAATATGGATATGTTTTCTATTTCTGCCAACAAAGCGTCATATGCGGGCAGTTTTGCTTTGCTTCTTAAATTTGAAAAGAAGACAAAGATCACTCATGCCAGCCAAAAGAGTTTGAAGACCTAGAATTGGAGGCATTACTCCATGGACATTGTTGGCAAATTCAACAAGAGCTTGCAAAATTATTGGATGCTACTTAATCAGAAAAATTTAAAACGTTTGCGGGCAGTAGGATTCAGCCAAAATTAGTGAAATTGGGTATCAAACGAATTGAGGCCGAGAGAGCTTGAAGTATGATTTTCCATATCCAAAATGCTGCTTGAACGCTATAAAAGAAAATAATTTTTGCGTCGAATCTTTACTGATCCAGTTATTGTAAAGAGATCATATGTGAAGCCAAATATCCATAGCCATAAGGTACTGCTCTGTATTTGGTGGGAGCAAAAGGGTGCTATGAGCTGCTGAAATCTGGCCAGACCATCATAGGTTCTGATTCGTTTGAATATTCCATGAATGAGCTACAATATTGTAGCTCATTCATTACATTAAATCATCTATAAATTTTACTTTTTCCGAAACAGAATTTTTATACATAATTACGAGCTTATATGGCTTAAATTAAACCTTTCATAATCTCTTAATTGCTAACAGAAATCTCTATATACATTTGTGTTTGTCCGTACTTAAATAATGTATCATCTAAGTTATTTGAAGTGAAGCAAGTGAAATCAAGATTTGGAAAAACAAATTTTATAGATTGTAAGCATAAAAACTACATACTGTTGTATATTGCCTGAAAGCCCTGAAATTTCAACAAACACTTTTTTAAGCCAAAATAAATCTATTAACCAAAAGTGTAATCTTGTATAACTACAGTGGTGGCCTTATAATTAGAAACGATGTTTTAAGAAAATAAAAATGAAATGCAAGTTCTTTTTAATAATCCATTTTTTACTTGGCGCGAAATAAAGGCTGAAATTGGACAGCAATTACACGCCGAAATATCTAAATGAACAATAAAAAGGCTTTTACAAGAGTCAACGAATCCAAGTTTAGCTTGTTTCAATCTTATGGAAAAACATATTTGAGACATCTTTCAAAGAAAGTCCTGATACCAGTTTATCTGTAAAAACGGTTATACTGTAAAGTAGCTTCAAATTTTAAAGCCACCACTGTATATTAACAAGAAAGCCAATTGACTTGCTTTTCTCAGCTAATCTACATCAACACGTTTGACAAAACTCAACTTTTAAAGTAAGGCAATAAATTGATGTCACGTCTCTACTTCCTTAAATTTACAATTTAGCCACGTTCCAAAAAAAATATATTTCAGAAAGTTGTTTTCCTACCATTCATGGAAATTGAATGTCCTGGAGTTGTTGGTATTAGTGTCAGACAATAATGATATTTGTAAAATTTTCTAACATAAAAAAGAATATATTTAATATTCTCTTAAAGGAAGACGCAAAGCAATTTAAATACTGTTTTTTATTTCCAGCTTAAAGCTTGCAAACAATTTAATAAATGGATGGGAATTTAAGGTATTTTTTTTACCTAAACAAAAAAAGTAAACCCATTAAAGGCAGCCATTAAAAAAAGGTACTTACCTTGTTTTCCTTGCAGTTAAATATTTAAAAACATGCGTATTAAAATTTTTAATTAAATAATGTTTTTCTCCTTTATGTGCTAAAATTAGAGCACAACCAAGTAATTTGTTTACATACGTGTATAATATAAATCCCTAATCCCTAAAGCTTTGCACAGATTTTAACTTTTTTCTTAGTTTTTGTTAATAAATTAATGTTAGACAATTTAAGAATGCTAGTAACTGAATAGAGTAATTTGAGCAAACTTTTAATAAAGCTATTACAAAACCTCAAGCAATTTTCCCATCATGTTAAAATAGTAATTTAGCATAGTAATCAATAAATGAATTGAGTGTTCTTTTTTTTAGAAATATACATAAATTAAATTGACATTTGTGTCATTTCTTTAACTTATAAATATTTGACAAAGACCAAGACAACTTGCAAGTAACCCAGCAGTTAAGGAAGTAGTCCAACTTATATACTTTAGATCATTTTACACATATTTACGCTTTGGAGTGCAGAGAAAAGTCAATTAGTTACTTTATAGACCCCATGTCATCTAGCGTGAAGAAAATTTTTGCTTAAGTGTCTCTAAGTAATCTAGAGTGTAGTTACTTTAAACGTTGTCTGAGTAATTCGTACAAATTGTGTTGCTATAGTTCTCATACAGTTTATTTTCTTTTTTGCTTAAGTATAATAACATCCTATGTAAACTAGCGTGAAGTCAATTATCACTTTAGTGTCTCTAAGTAATCTGGAGTGTAGTCAATTTAAACCTTAAACGTAGGAATGTTTGCTTACAAACAATCGGTTATTGGACTGTCTTAGATGTCTGTTAGATGCCTTTTTTTAGTTAACTGTTTGAGGTCAATATCTAACTAGTAAGGTAATGGACTCTATTTAACCGGTATGTAATCCAATAGATTGATTACTTTGGACCAGCTATCAGACAGTCTCATTGTAAACCAAAGGGTCAGTAGCTAGTTATGTAACTAGTTGTCACCCTAAATGATATGTAAATTCACTAGTTCGGTGCAGTCTCCTAGAAATGCTGGGTAACCTACATTGTCTTTTATATAATTTTTCTGTCTTTTGCCAAAAGACATTTAACGGAAACATTTGATTTGATCTTGATAATTTTCTTGTCTTGGTTTCTTTAGCAAGAAATTGAGCAAAATATTGCATAAAGTAGCTCATCAATATTTAAATCTACCTTTCTTTTATAAGATTAGTTTAGTTAATATTTGTTGTTTGGGTTTTTATAGGCTGAGTAGGAAAATGAGCAAAAAAAATAAAAAAATAGATGAACAGATTTACTTTATATGCAGGGATAATAAAGTACTTTGTTTTGTTATTTCTATAGTGCTCAAGTAAATATTTATTTCTGATTTTATTATGATAATGCCTATGTAAGCAACTTTATTAGAATTTTAAACCAAAGACAAAATTCACTTAATTGTTACAAACATTGTATATATGCAAAACTAAGTAAGTAGCTTTGTTTGAATTTATGGAAAAAACTTAAGTTTAAATTAAATAGTTTTCATAATTCTCCGAAGAATGATAGTATAATTAAATTGTGTGTCTACTGAGATGTGAGATTTAACCTACTGAAAGAAATTTTAAACTTTAAAAAATGTGCTCATCTTGTTTATAAACATTTCCATCAGTAGAAACTTCTTCTTATAAACAATATTGATAACATGCTGTTATTAACATTATTTATAAGTATGACAACATTAACTGTGATCAGTTTTAAAAGCTCTAGGTGATCATTGTGAAAATATAACATTCTAGTTTTTTCAGTTAGATTATTCATGAGATTTCTAGAAGATGGCTCTGTGGATATAAATAGTAACAGCAAGTTGAATGTGAGATAGTGTACCGTTTTACCAGTGTGTCTTTAAAGTTTTTAATATAAATGTGTCTTAAGTAAAATAGAGTGACTGTTTAGATTGTTGTATAGATTTAATAAATAAAGAGTTATACAAATTTTTAAGCAACTGGTCGCTTTTATTTGCAACTAAAAGAATCCCTTTTATTTAAAGGAAATAAGCAAGAGTGAGAGAGAATAAATCATGATATTCGAACATTTTCGAGAATCATTGAAACTGAATTCAGATGGCTTGTATTTCTTTTGTGTTCGAAATTATAAAAATCATTAACACATCGGTAGAGCAAGCTAATTTTTGGTATAATAATAAATAAATAATAAAAAGTTACAATTTTCATTAATATGGCATCAGTAATAACAGATTCATAAAATGCCAAAAAAAAGTTTTGTAAAGAAATATTTAAAAAACAAAAAATGTTTGCCTTCAAAAGTCATATTAACCGACGGACGTCTTTAATGTTAAAAAATATGGAAAATATCAGATCTGTGTATGTCGATTTTGTCATTCCGTTTCTAACATATCAAAATATTTGTCTCAGACCCACATTATTATATATATTCAAGGTCCTCATAAGACGATCTAGCTATATCCATACGTTTGTCTGTCTGTTGAAAGCACGATAGGACCCAAACGAAAGGAGCTAATTAGCTAATTAGCAAATGTCCTCATACATTTTTAGCTTTTATTTTATAACATTTTTACAATATAAATTTATTCAAAGTATTACTCATTGTTAGATATGACCTTTTCTCATCTTTCTGGGAACATATGGATTGTGTGCCAATTTAGCCAATTTCGGATGCTCTGTTCCAAAGTGAAGAGTATCCCAGAGAGAGCGTTCTGCATCGATCGAAGCAAATAGTAGTCGGACGGGGAACGGTCCGGGTGAGGCAAAACTTCAAAAACCACTTCATTCTAAATATTTTTTAACAGGTGGCCGAGTATTGTCATGATGATAAATATTACACTTCATGTCTGGCCAATGCTCGCTTCAAACAAATCAGTTGCGATTGTCTGTTCAGATTTCAACAGCTCAAAATAGATAGGGCCCTTTTGCTTCCATCAAATACAGAGATTTATTTTAGCGCAGTGGTTATTTAGCTTCAGTGTAGAATCTGCTGATTGGCCGAGCTTCACTTACGATCTCTTATGCTTCGGGTCAACGTAAATGCTTCGGTTAGCGTTGCTAAAATAATTTTATTTTATAGCGTTATAGCATAATTTCGGACATGTAAAATTGTCTTTCAAGGACTGTGGGCTTCAATTTGTATGTTTTCCTGCCTTTGGATGAATCTTTCTGCTCGCAAACGTTAATTGGTGCTTGAGTAGCTACCAATAATTTAATAATCTTCAATTTTTCAACAATCTTCGTGGACTAATGCCTCAAATTCTTTGTATTAAAACTTTTTTGGCTGGCTGGGCGATCTTTGTCTTCCGTATTTTTTTCCGATAATATTTAAATGAATCTTAAGCTACATGTCACAGACGAATTGTTTATTAAACTGATCAAATATTTCTTTATCCTACTTAGTAGATCCAAGAAATACAGAATTATTTCTCGATTGTGCCGCACAAATTTTAAACGTTTTAACATCTAAGATTTATCAAAAATAATATAGTATTTCTATAGCTATTACCATTTACTTTGCGATCCCACTCTGCAAAGCCGTTGAGTCTATTTTTATACCCTTCACCATCTGTAAAGGGTATGTATAAGTTTGTCATTCCGTTTGTAATTTCCACAATATAATTCTCCAACCCTATAAAGTATGTATATTCTGGATCCTTATAGATAGCGGAGTCGAATAAACCATGTCCGTCCGTCCGTCTGTTGAAATCAATTTTCTGAAGACCCCACATATATATGGCGTATTTTTGACCTATGTATATCTGGATTACTAAGTCATTAATATACACAACATGGATATCTAATGATAGATATTTCAAAGACCTTTGCAACGACGTTTATAAGACCATAGTAAGTTGGACCTATAATGGGTCAAAATCGGAAAAATATTTTTTAAACCGAATTTTTTTAAAAAACAAAGAAAATTTTTTTTTAAATTTAAAAAAATTAAAAAATTTTAAATTACAATTCGAAAAAAAAAAATTTAAATTCAAATTCGAAAAAAAAATTTCCAAAAAATTAAAAAAAAAAATTAAATAACAATTCGAAATTATTTTTTTTTACAAAAAATAAAAAATAATTGGGGAAAAAAAATGAATTTTGTTTACCTAAAAATATTTAAAATTTGTATTTTTAAGTATAATTTTGTGAAGGGTATATAAGATTCGGCACAGCCGAATATAGCTCTCTTACTTGTTATATACTCATATGCATATTAACAAAAATAATTGTTACCATTCATCATAGCTGGTGTTACAAATTGTATGAGCTACCAATAATTTAACTTAAAATGCAAACAAATTTATTAAAATGTTCCCAATCGGATGAAAAATTGCAAACATTTTCTACTGAGTTAAACATGCATACGAAATTTAATAATACGTTCTCCACATCATTCGATGGATTACAATTGTGTGTATTTTACAAGCACCCATTTGTATCATCAATTTTATTATGTATTATTTTTTTTGTTGGCCTTTTTTATTCATTTTTATACATCCATTCACACATAAACATGGTCGATAAAAATTATTTATTTAACAGCAATTTTGCTGTTCATTTATTCAACAAATAAACTTATACAATGGTGTATTATATTTTTTTACACACATTGAACATGGAAAAGTATGTTGAGTTTGTTATGGGGTTTGTGACAAGTGAGGATTTAAAATCGAATGAGAACATTTTACTGGAAAATACTAATTAGAAGTTTTGTTTCCGGATATTGTAGAACAGGTTACTACGAAAAGGACTTACAATTAAAACTATTGTGACGCAGAAATAATAGGTATGTTCGGGTACTTTCCAGTAAAAAATATCCAGTAACTTTATTTAAAAATTTACTCTCAAGATGAAAAAAAAAATTTGCAAGAAAAAAATTTCTGTGATTGCAAACAGCTGATTAGCTCTGCCGAATCTTAGATACCCTTCACCAAATTATACTTAAAAATATTTTTAAGTAAACAAAATTTAAATTTTTTTCTTTTCGAAATAGTTTTTTAATTTCTTTTTAAAAAAGTTTTTTTAAATTTTTTTTTTAATTTTTAAAAAAAAAATTTGAAATTTTTTCTTTTCGAAATATTTTTTTATTTTTTTTAAAAAAGTTTTTTCCAATTTTTTTTTTTAGTTTTAAAAAAAAAATTTTTTGGCAAAATAATTTATGACAAACAAAAATTCGGGTTAAAAAATATGTTTCCCGATTTTGACCCATTGTAGGTCCAACTTACTATAGCTTTATATACAAGGTGGCGCAAAAGTAAACTTCCGATGTTTTTTGGCTGTAATTAAAAAAAAAATTAAAAACTTTGATTCTTCTTGTGGATTATTTTTATTTGGCCTTTTAATTTTTTTTACATCAAGTCGAGATGTAATGTAAGTGGCCGCCGCCACAGTTGATTGTCATTTGAGCCCTTTTTATGGCATTTTCCATCACTTTGGCCAAAACATCCGGCGATAGGTCCTCACATTCTTTACGGATATTGTCTTTAAGAGCTGCAAGAGTCTGAGGCTTGTTGACATAAACCCGCGACTTCACAAAGCGGTCAAATCAGACGATCTTGCTGGCCAGTGCCAATCGCCAAAACGGGAGATTAGGCGCCCGGGAAATGCAACCTTCAGCATATCGGTTGTGCCACGTGCAGTGTGTGCCGTTGCACCGTCCTGTTGGAACCACATGTTTTCCAATCCCAATTCATCAAGTTGCGGCAAAAAGAACTCGTTGATCATTGCTCTGTAGCGCTCACCATTCACCATTTTGGCCCGCCACGTCTTCGAAGAAAAAAGGTGACTTTCAGCGGGTGTAATGGCTCTTCGTGGGTTACACGCGGATTTTCAGTGCCCCAGAAGCGTAAATTTTGCTTATTTACGTACCCGCTAAGATGGAAATAGGCTTCATCACTCATGATTATATTTGCCAAAGTCACCGATCGATTATTGGTCAAATAGTCAGCAATATTCCGCGTTCTGGAGCAGTGTAGCGTAACATTGTTTATAAACGTGTATTTCGTATGTGTTTACTACACAAATGTCAAAACAGAACTGACATTAGGGGCCAATCGCAAAATTTATAGCATTTTCTGATAGAAGGATTACTTTTGCGCCACCTTGTACATCGTTGCAATGGACTTTAAAATATCTATCATTAGATATCCATATTGCCTATATTAGTGACTCAGTAATCCAGATATAGATCAAATATAGGCCAAAAACCAAGGTTTTCCCGTTTTTTTCCTTATATCTCAGCCATTTGTGTCGATTTTGTCGATTTGAAAACAACCGAGCCGGAAGAATTCCCGACATATTGATGTATGAATGGTGTATGTAAATTATTTAGGGGCTACGGAAAGTTGATTTCAACATACAGACGGACATGGCTATATCGACTTCGCTCTCTATAACGATCCAGAATATATATACTTTGTGGGGCCGCAAATGAAAACTGTAGAAATTACAAACGGAATGACAAACATATAACTACCCTTGCCACTCATGGCGCAGGGCATAAAAATGGAAGTTATAAATGTTTATCGTAATCGAACAAAAGCTAGTAAGTGAAATGTTTTATTTGCAGGCAGCAATTGATGTATACAGTTGTATTATCTGATCAAAGCGATCTATAGATTTTTATAGAAAAAGGATCACTAATTACTCAGTTTTTTTTAATATATCGAGCCCTTAGTGCCAAATTATCGTAAGCGACATTTTCTAAATTTTTTTTACTGCAAAAATTAAAATTTTATAGACCGACTGATGTTGTAGCATTCTTAGAATATCAAAATTGTTAATAACTTCAAAATTATAGGGGGTAAGATTTTATCGTAAGTCAATGTTTACATTTTACAGTAAACGAATTTTATCGTAAGCGACACATAGTGGTATAGAAAAAAAGAGGAAAATAAATCTGTAACTTCTAAATGATTAGATTGGTTTGAATGAAATTTCACATGCGCAAAGAAGAAGTGTTGTCGAGTTTAAGTTCTGAACGTGGACCTCATTGGCCCACCAGGGGAGCGACCAAGGGTCCCATTTTTAAAACGATCCTATTTCTTCCTTTGTGTTCCAATTTCAAGCAAATTGTACATATAGAATCTCCTCATCCAACACTATAAATTATCTCTTACAGCTTAGGAGATATTCGCATTTCAAAATTAAAATTTTTACCCACCCTACTCGAGTTTTTTGATAACAGCGGATTCAAGTATTTCCCGATTTTCTTCAATTTTTCTTTATTGGACTAACAACAGATGTATGTGTCAACTAAAAAAAGAATTGTTTAAAAATAATGACTAAGTCCAAATGTATATGAATTTGAATTCAAAAAATTTTAAAAATGCGATTTTCGCTAATATTTTGGGAAAAAAGTACTTTTTTCTTTTTATGTTATCGCAAACAATTTCTAAGACGATGTATAAGGAATTTATACTTTTTGAAAAGCTAACTTTTCATCACATATTTTAAATGAAAAAAAAATTAAAAATGTTTGTTACCGAGGCTATCAGGTCTATTCAAAAAATACCTATTTTTTATGTAAAATTAAAATTTAGGGCAAAAATTCTCAAATCGCATATTTGGTATCAAAATATAGTAACCGATTTTAGATGGCCCAATATGCTTTCAATTATTTTATAAAGGATTTCGATAACTCCAACCCTGGTATGGATATTATAGCCAAAAAACTAAAAATTTCCATTTTTGGGCTTTGTCAACACTTTTTTGGGAATTGCGGGATTGCTGATAATAAATTTCAAAATTCGTTTTTATTTTTCCATTTTAAATAGAAAATTTTACATAACTGTGAAATTTCATTAAAAACTAATCATAAATAACAATTTTATTTCAATTCGAAAAATTTTTATTTATGCAAAAAATTCAATAAAAAAAATTTTTTTGTCATATTTTTCAATAAAGTGTTCCATGAATTTTTAATTGTCAAAAGTTATAAATATTTTTGAAAAATAGATTATATCGCATCATAGCATTTTTAATTCTATGTATAAATTTCAAAATAATCAAAAAAAACCTTCTCCTGTAAAATATGTGTTTTGTCGCTTACGATATTTGACGCTAAGGGCTCGATATTGTGTTGTTCTAGGATTGTTGTTAATACTCTGAGAACAACATATTATGATATAATTATTCATCATAACCCTAAGGTCTATTTAATTCCTAATTAAATAAACAATAATTTCCCACAAAAGTTTCTTATATTGTAAGAGACTGATTGATTTTGTCATTATTTTTCAAAATACAACTTCATAAACTTGAAAACTAGGTCATCCTGTAGGGTATATAAGCATACATATAATTGTATAATATTTAAACCAAAAAAAATACTCGTACATAACAACTTCTTTAATTTCTAGTTGATGTCCTTGTTTCTCAGTTGGTTTGTTGGCATCTCTGACAAGACATTCATAAAAAAAGTAAACATTTTTATGCAAATGATAGTAATAAAAATGAAAATAATATATAAATGTTTGCAGGGATTAAAACAAGTCTTTGAATTATTAAACAACTACAGGTTAATGATTGTTTAAGTTCATTGTATGCAACATTGTATTTCAGTATTTTACTATATTTACTTACTTTGATAAAGTCTGTTCCTTGTTACTGGATATTCTGTGGGTGTGAGTATTGTAATCCAGCAGAAAAATATAGCATGAGTATTTTGTAAACTGTTATGACCCAAACAATACAATAATTTCAAACAATGTATTCTTTTGAATTAAAAATATATAATAGAATTACAACACAAAAAATTTGCTAGCAATTACAATAAAACAAATTGAACAAAAGAATTCTAATTGGAAAAATACATAAAGGGGAGGCATAAAATTATATTTTCTATAATAAATTAAACATGAGATTTAAGAAATGTTACAAAATAAATTAAACACTTAAGCTGCTTTAACTACTTAGTAGAGTATAAACTTAGTTTTATTTCATATACAATAACACAAATAATAACTGCTGATCCTTCTAACATTCTGCACTGAACTGAATACATCATTAGCTGTTCAATAAAACCGCTAATTACCTATTGCGATATACTTTTTTACACTTTAATAATGAAGAAATAATCCCTTTTTGAAATAGATTTCAAGTATTGAACACATACATAATTTTTCACGTTTTCTTAATCTAAACACATTTTGTGTAATACTCGTTCATATGATGGATGAAAAGTATTTATATTTGAAACATCTGTCATGATTAATAATAAAGGGTCTTACAATAGAGACTTCTGTTTTATCAAAATCAATGTTATGTTGGATGTTATCCCTTTAATGCATATTGTTGCCAATTGTCTACAATCCAGTTCCATTTAATTTTAGACGAAAATAAGCTTGATCCTAATTCAGATTCTCCTTCAGCAAAATCAAATGGAGTACGAACAGTTTCAGCAACAGAAATTCTTAATCAAACTAAAGCTAAAGGAAATATAATAAATAAAAATCAACTAAATATTTGATACTTTATAGAAAAATTAAAGTAAAAATCATGCATTTAAGGGTTATGTTATGGATGTTATGGTGTCGCTATAATTGTCGAATTTGTAATGATACCAATCCACGTGAGATAAAAGAGCGTCCAATACATCCAGAGAAAGTCACTGTTTGGTGTGGAATTTGGGCAGATGGCGTCATGGGCCCATATGTCGTTTAGAACGACGTTGGCCCAGCCATCGCCGTCAACGGCGACCGCTATAGGTCGATGATTGGAACTTTTTTGGCCTGAATTGGATGATATGAACACCAACGACATGTGATTTCAACAGGACGGCACTACGCTCATGCCACATTGAACATTCTGAACTATCGATTTGGGGTCATGGTAATCTCACGTGGATGTGATATGAACTGGCCACCAAGATCGTACGATTTGAGTCCGTTAGACACGAGCTTGTGGGTTTTTCTTAAGGCATAGGTTTATGTGAAAAAGCCACATACCTTAGCGGCCCTCAGAGCCAACATTATCTATTCCATTGGTCAAATTTAGCCTATGAGTCATGGGAATTTCACATTCGCTGAGCTTTCAAACGAACATTCAAACGAATAAAAAATGTAAACGATATCTCACAATCACGTTGTTTTATTTAAACTTAAAGATGCGCTTACTGAAAGACCCTTTATGATGTATTTTATTAAAATTAAAAAAATATTTAAGTATAATTTTAGAAATTTCATCACGTTAATACTTTAACCAATGGTATTATTCGTGAGTATGTTTGAATATATAAAATGGTAAAGTAAAAACTTTTAATTAATTGGTTTTGATATTCTTTACATAAAAATTATAAGGAACATAATTGATTAACTTTTAAAATCGTATAACTAATAATAGGTTCAAAACATAGTTTATTATTAGTAAAATGTTTAATTGCAATACTAAATTAATAATAGATTTATATTAAAAACATCCCATTTTATGATTTTACATTGCGGACATGTATGACTTAAGGTGGTTAAGACTGGAATGTAAAGACGAAAGTCAATGATATTTTGCATGAACAATCTTCAGTTATTAGATCAATATTTAATTAAATGAGCCCTTAAACGTAAAATTATGCATTAATTCCAAAATACACATAAATAAGCTTCTAAAGGAAAAGCATGCATTCTGAAAAGTATAAACATTTTATCTTTAGTACCATACAATGTACAAGAAAAATCATGCAATTGCATATTTTTGGTTTCTCTGCTTATAACCGTAACCATGCCTACCTACTAAAACGATTGTAAACAATTTATATTAAATTAAACTTTTATAAATATTATTTTTTATTAAATAAATAAAAAATAATAAATTGATGAAGTTCCTGTTAATAAAATTCTTCAGTTCAGTTTGATTTAGTTTGTTTTAAGGACCGGTAAACATTTATATCTGGTTTGTAACGGAAATATTAAAAAACAAGTAAGAGAGCGAATCCTATATACCCTTCACCAAATTATACTTCAAAATAAAAATTTTAAATATTTTTAGGGAAACAAAATTTATTTTTTTTTCCAAAGTTGTTTTTTTATTTTTTGGAAAAAAAATATCTTCGAATTTTTTGTTTAAATTTAAAAAAAAAAATTAAAATTAAAATTTTTATTTAATATTTGGCAAAAAAAAAACTTTGGTGAAAAAAAAATTAAGGTTAAAAAATATTTTTTCCGATTTTGACCCATTGTAGGTCCAACTACTATGGTTTTATATACTTCGTTGCAAAGGTCTTTCAAATATCTATCATTAAATATCCATATTGTCTATATTAATGACTTAGTAATCCAGATATAGGTCAAAAATAGGTCAAAAATCGAGGTTGTCCTAGTTTTTTCCTTATATCTCAGCCATTTGTGGACCGATTTTCTCGATATTAAATAGCCCCGAACCGGAAAAATTCCGGAGATATTGATGTAAGAATCGTGTATGTAAGTTATTTGGGGGCTTCGGAAAGTTGATTTCAACAGACAGAAGGACATACAGGCGGACATGGCTTTATCGGATCCGCTATCTATAAGGATCCAGAATATATATACTTTTAGGGTCGAAATATTGTGGTAATTACAAACGGAATGACAAACTTATATATAAACTTCTAACGAAGGCGAAGGGTATAATAAAGTTCAAAAATATTTTAAAATGTAGGAAAATCAATAAAAATTTAAATAAATATCCCTCAAGTTCAAAATTACTAAGTTCTCAAAATACCTTATCCAAAAATAAATAAATGTTGTACCATATATGTTGCCCATAAATTTACATGCTATATTTAACAGCCAGAACCATTGTCGTAATTACACTGAACTTCCAAAATTACACAGTAGATCTAAGAGTATGGAGTAGAAGTTTTGGTCGATATAATTCACATTCAAATCAACGAATACCCTTTATGAAGTAGACCTTCCAAAAGTCGAAGTAGACTCAGCAAAAAATATTGTAATTCGGAAACGTTTTTCATTTGATATACATATTGTCTATGTTATCCGAGATATAGACTACTTTGCCATCACAATAACACTGTTAAACCGACTACCTACATATAATGATTATGTGAGGGGTATACATCCAAACGAAGCTATATTCACATTTTTAGTTTGTGTAATAAATAACAAAAACCTGTATCTCTAAATTCAATAAATTATTTCATGACTCACTATAAAAAATGAGTTGAGGATTGAAGCAAGTTTGAACCAAACTCACATAGAGGTTTGCAGACAAATACTATAAGAAATTTAGAGATTGCCATGTTTGCTTTAACCAAATGGAGATGAATAGTAACTAGAAACAAATTTTTAGATTTAATTACATATAAACAAATAAACAATTGCCCAATTCACAATTGGTGTCGTAGCGTTGTATGTCGTAATTTTTTTTATTAATGTTTTGGTTTTGTTTCGAAAAATTTGTTTGAAAAATATTTATGACATACAATGCTACAACACTACGACATCATTGTGTATTGGGCAAATTAGTATTCATATTATTCTTAAAAAATTGTAAAAAACATTTTACATTGGCTTTCAATTAAATTCAGCCCATTGGAATTGAAAACAAAACTGTTTTCAAAACACTTAAAAAATAATAAGAAAAAACTTTATTTTGTTATCAATATATCATGTACTACCCCATATAGCCTTCATCCTATAAATATTTTCTATCTATTTACATTCTAGAGAGATGTATTTTTTTTTAATTTTCCTTTTCTTCTATTACAGGATATTGTACCAATGGAACAAATAAGTTCAATGGTTTCTAATGGTGGTGGCAGCATAACAATGCAACGTGATGATGACTATAGAAAACGCATAATGCACAGTGAGTATGAAATTTACATAAAACGCAAACACAAACACAAACTAAAACGAACTGAACTGAATACATGGAACGCAACGAGAAAAAATATTGGAGAATAAAACTATCGAACAAAATTAATAAATGAAAATAATCAAAGAAGAAATAGAGGGAAAAAAACTGATGATTGCTACGAATGAAATAGGTCAAAGTTTAACCACAACTCATTTAACTTTCAGCAAATTTCTGTTTAATAACAAAAATAAAAAAATTGATTTTTTTATATTTTTTTTTACATTCTAATGAATGTTCACCTAAATGTGTGGGTGAGTTGAAATTCATGATTTATCTTAATTATTTTTTAAAAGTGAAAAGTTTCATGTTCCTTTATTTGATTTAAAAGTGGGGTGGATTTTTTTTATCGTTTTTATCGAAAGTTAATTCAAGCGTGAAACACCACATAAATTCAAAATAATAAAATGTCAAATTGACACAAAAGTTTCAGAAATACTGGAATGTGATTCTCTTACAAATTGTGATATTTATATCAGTCCGACTGCTGCACAGTGCTTTGTTTAATAGACAAAATTCAAAAATAAGAGTATGTCAGCGATGTGAATGAAATTGATATCTTTGAATAGGCAACTAAATAACACATTCGTGTAATAAACTTTTTCAACAAATATCTCTTTTAGTAGTCACTAGAGGTCGCTTATGTCCGTACATTTTCAACAGTAATTTTATTGAGAGAAATATATATTTTTAAATTAATTTTAAAAAGTTATTGGGTTAAAAATGAGGGATTTATAATAGATGGCGTATCTTTTAAACACAGTTTATGTTTTTAATAAATTATATGTCATTTCGAAGCCTAGATAGTTGTTATTTATTTCAACATAGCAATTGAACATTATAGTGTAAACAACAAAGTTTTTTTTTGCTTCGAAAATGTCGAATTTTGTTCCATAAAAATTGTTGTAAAACCCAACAAAAGCTGGGAAATTAGTACAATACGAATTGAAGCAGTGAAACCTTGAAAGATGATTTTGCATGTCCGAAATGATGCTTGAACGTTATAAAAGAAAATCAATTTGGCACCGAATCATTACTTGCGATGAAAAATGGATCCATTATAACCCTAAGCGTAAGAGATCGTATGAATAGCCCGGCCAATCAGCCAAATCGACACAAATCCAAATATCCATAACTCTAATATTATTCTCATATATTTGGTGGTAGGAACAGGAAAAGTGTCCAATCTATTATGAGCTGCTGAAATCTGACCAGACGATCACGGGCAACCTATACCGAACGTAACTGATTCATTTGAAGTGAGTGTTGGCCGAAAAGTGGCAAGACATGAAACATTATATTCCATTAAGACAACGCTCGGCCGCATGTTTCAATACCTGTTAAAAAGTATTTAGAATAAAGTGGTTGGGAAGCTTTACATCACCCGCTTTATAGTCCAGACCCTTTTGGTCGATGCTGAACGCTCTCTCGGTTGTAGAAACGGCGAAAACTGCAATCCAAGGTAAAGGTAGAGCAAGAAATTATTGCGCGATAATGCTATAAAAATAGTAAAATGTTACTTTTCTGATAGAACCCTGTGGTACGATATGGAAAATTGCTTTGAATCCCAATATATTACGGCGGGTGTTAACCAAGGATCGGTCTTAGGGCACTACTGTGGGACATCATGAACGATGGCGTAGACTTAAAGTACCAGACGGTGTAAAAATTGTAGGATTCACGGATGTTATCGCTGTTGTCGTTCAAGACCAGACCATTGATGATGTACAGCTTTATGCAAATGAGGGTATTAGAACCATAAGGTTATGCTTCGATTACATGAACCTGAAACTGGGCGAACATAAAACCGACCTGGTACACAGTGGTGCCATTTGAGTTTTTTCGTTGCAAAAATCATAACTTTTGAACCAAATGACATAATCAAAAAATCTAAAAGGCATATGATAGATAACACTAGTTTACAAATCAAACATTTTTGTTTGCTCATGGAATGAAACTTATATTTTTGAGAAGAACTACGGACGCTAGTTAATTGACCATTTTTTGTTTCCCACCTATACGTCAAAATTTTGAGATATATGGGTTTTTATTTTTCACCTGCCCTGAGTACTACTAATGCATACTGTAGTGTACCGAATTATAGTAATTAAGTATTTACATAATTTTTGGATACTCGACACTCTGGCGAAGCTACTAGATACTTTCAGAGTTGTATTCTTTTGACAAATTCCAAAAAAAAATTAACGGGAAAAAGTAAATACTGCTTAAAAGTACATCTTTCTTGTAGATAAACATTAATAAATCGCTATTAAATACAAAACTCTAAAGTAAAAACTATTTTAAAATGTCTTCTAGAAAGTGTAAAATAAACCCAGACCATTTTGGTTTTATTTGCGGAAAAATTATTCAGTCAAATCGAGGTTTTCCTATAACACAAACACTGCAAAATGCTTATTTACATTAAAAAATTTCGTAAAAGCTTTAGATAAGACAAAACCAGCATTTCAATATTTATGTTCCCGAATCTTTCTGAGGCTAAACTAAAAGAAGGGATATTTGTGGGTCCTCAAATAAGAAAAATGTTGGTTGATTCCAAATTTGAGTGTCTATTAACCGGTGTTAAAAATACAGCATGGAATTCCTTTAAACTTGTTGTTCAAGAATTTTTGGGGAATAAGAAAAGTCAAAATAACAGAGATATTGTTGCGAATTTATTACATAATTTTGAACTGACGAGTGTAAATATATCCCTCAAAGTTCACTTTTTACATTCTCATGTGGACTTTTTCCCGGAAAACCTCGGACACATGAGTAACGAACATGGAGAGCGTTTCCATCAAGATTTGAAGTTTTTCGAGAGGAATTATCAAGGTTTTTGGGATTAGAATATGCTAGGAGACTACTATTGAAGTATCGTGAGGGAGACAAATGAAAATAATTATAAAAAGAGGACTAAATACTTCTCTTTTAATTTGTTGTCCTAATTTAATGTACATTTTTATATGTTCCGTTTTTAATAAATATTTCAAAAGTTTGACGTCCAGGATTTTTTTTAATATTTTTTCCGAAATTAGAAGACCTAAATACACAAATCCCCAAATGTTTAAATTCATGAGCAAAAACCTTGTAAACTAGTGTAATTGATCAACCTATGAAATTGATGTTTGAAAAAGGCTTCTTAGGTGCCTACTTATAGGTTGAAATTTGTGTGAAAAATTAAATACAATATTTTTTAAAATTTTTGATTTTTTATGTTTCTTTTTAAAGGCGTTTATGATTTAAAATTATTCCAGAAAATATAATTATTTTTTTTGAAATTTTTGTAAAATATTCCAAAATTTTTTTTTAATTTTTTGTAAAATATTACTCACAAACCGTAAAAGAAGGTGTATCTAATGGGATTTCACTATTATATGTCATAAATAATTGCCCAAAAATGCATGCAACACATTTTTGGAACCATGTGGAAATTTTTGCATTAGGTAAAGTAATAATCAAGGAACTTATTTCGAAAATATGGCAAATATATATTTGTTTTTATACCCTACACCACCATAGTGGGGAGGGTATAATGCGTTTGTGCAGATGTGTGTAATGCCCAAAAATATTAGTCTAACACCCACCTTAAAGTATACCGATCGACTTAGAATCACTTTATGAGTCGATTAAACGATGTCCGTCCGTCTGGCTGGCTGGTTGGATGGCTGTCCATGTAAACCTTGTGCGCAGAGTACAGGTCGCAATTTTGAAGATATTTCGATAAAATTCGGCCCAAGGACGAAGCCTATTGAAACTGGCTGAAATCAGTCCATTATTTCACCTAGCCCCCATACAAATGTCCTTCCGAAATTGGACTTTATCGGTCATAAATGTTTAATTTATATATGTATCTCCACAAATTCCGCTCCAAATAAGTTTTATATATACAAAATTCATGTCACCAAATTTTGTTACGATCGGTCCATAATTAGTCATAGCTCCCATATAGACCCGCTTCCGAAAATCACTTTAACGTGCATAAATCGCTTAAAAATGTTGGTATACACACAAAATTTAACATAGTTAACTTTAATATAGACATAAATCACACGATCTAATTTCATGGTGATCGGTCCATAATTGGTCATAGCTCCCGAATAAGGTCCACTTCCGAAAATCACTCAAAAATCAAAAATCATATTATTGAAATTTTAAAAGAAAAATGTTTTAGCTCTTTTACTTAGTGTAGGGTATTATATGGTCGGTCTTGAAAATCATTCAACTTTGAAGGGCAATATCTTCTGAACCAAAATTCTTGTTGTAATAATAGTAACATATTTGAAATCGCTGGACAATTCCCTGTATAATAGATTTTTTTTCAATATTTTTTAGGGCATGTGAAATTTTTGATTTTTGCAAACTCGCTTGCAACTGTATGGTGTTGGTAAGGTCATGATGATCGATAACCGATTAAATTTTAAACGTTACACCGAATACTCCTGTCAAAAGGCAAACAATGTAGTAAACACATTGGCCAGGATAATGCCAAATATAGAAGCTCTCTCTGGTATACATTTCACATTGGAACAGATTATCCGATATTGGCTTGATACGTTCTTGGCCTCGAAAGATAAGCATTTCTTTTGGCTCAGAAGCTAAATGTTGCAAAAAGATGGGAAAAGGAAAATTTTGAAAAATCCCACATTTTTAAAAGTTCAGTATTATTTCATATAGCTTTCATACACATTTTCTTGAAGAATAAGCCCAAAACTTACTTCAAACATTTTATTCGTCTAACTCCTTCAATGTTAATTGATTATATAAGAACAAAGCACTGTGTTTCGCTGTCTTCTAATAAAATTTCTTAATAATCAACAGTCAAATTTACAAAAAATAAAGTTACCAAGCATACTTAATAATGATGAGTTACGGATGTTTCAAAATAATGATGAACCATACTGTTACAAATGTCTGCTTTTAAAGTTATTAAAAAAATTACACTCATTTTTAGACAAACCCTCGCAATTTTGTTTTAATAGCTAAACTCCTTATAAAAACGCAAATTGAAATCTATAAGTCGTTCTCATATACTACAAATGCTTAAGTGATGATATAAAAATAGCATTTTAAATATTGATTTAAAAATGCTGACTTGAAAATCAATCAAAATCTCAACCATAAAATGTTTGCATTTTATTTCCACAATTTATGGCAATATAATGATAAAAGCATTTTATCATCATAAACAAACAAAATTCCATGTGAAACCACTTTAGAGAATCGTAAGATACGAACTTTTTATGGTTCATGCAAAAAACTGATAATACTCATTTTACCAGCTTTTCCTGAATGACAAATAACACACATTAATTTAATTTGAATATAAAAAAAAACAACTAAAACTAATAATAAAGAACACTTTAAAACACATTCTAATTTATCTTTTTCTACGATTCTTTTAATTTCAATTTTTACAACACAACACACAACCATTAATAAATTGCTGTATACGAAAAATTGGATTTTTATTCAACAAAATTAAAATGAACTGAAAACGAAAAAAAAATAACGAACATCAACTCTGTAAAATGTCAAATGCCAATTCATCACATTTGCTGCCTCATCTCCTGCCATCATCAACATGTTGGTGAATGTATGAATGCTTGGTTGCAACAACAAAAATAAAACAACAACATTGACAACATTAATGCAACTTTTTCAACAATATTTGATTATGATGACAACATCTGGTAACACATACTCAGTGCGTTCCATGGGTAAGTAGATTTATTTTTATGATCATAGATGTAGCTGTATAAATGGATATAAAGAGGATGTATGCCTGTATGTATTAGTGTTAAAATCTATGTACGTTAGTTTTGCGGAAACAAAAATTGCTGTAGTCACCTCCTGTAAATTAAGTTTGGAGCATTTTGAGATACGATTTTAATTTTTTTCTTATTAAAACTTACCGTTGATTTGCTTTCAATGGCAAGAGATTAAAAGGAGCTTTTAATTATTCACATTTGCTTGTGGGCAAAATACACTACGAAATGTAGATTTATAATTTTATACGATCGTTCTTTTTTGATACATTTTATATTCAAATAATTTTCGGTATTTTATCTAGAAATTAATAAATACCTATAGACTCACAATTATCATATTCTTCATCTTTTTATTCGTTATATTTTAATTTTGCCTTATTGAAAAGACAACATAAGCACCTACCCAATCATTTCAAAGAAGAAAGGACGCAATGTGACAATTACTGTCCAGTTTTAAATAAGTCATAAATTAATATTAATCATATACAAAAATTCAAAAAATATTTTTTCAAGAATTTATTTTTGAAGACATTTTTAAGGTTTTGTTATAAAAAAATTAAATACTTTGATTTGTTGATTTATTCCCTTAAAGGTTCAATTTCTTGGACTTTCTATTGCTTGTCAAATTCGTTTTCCTAAATAAAGTAATGAAGATTTATATGAATATAGAAAATAATTAATATTAATCATACGTCAACTATTAAGAAATTTTAATATTGATTTTTTCATTATTTAAAGCAGTAGTTTCTGGGATATTATGTGACACTGTGATATATGATGTTTTGTATGTATTGTTAAAGTATTAAAACCAGTCGTATGTTAAAATTTTATAACTAGAAAATTAAAATTAGCTAAAGAAAATTATATAATTTTTTTTAAAGTTACTTTTAAGGTTTTAGTATAAAAACTTTAAAACATTTTGTAGATTGATTTATTCGCTTAAAATTTTATCATCTCAGGGACATAATACATTATCAATTATTTTTTCCTGACAAAAGTTATGGCGATTTATATGAAAATAGAAAATAAATAATATTAATCATACGTCACCTATTTAAAATTTTTAAATTTATATTTTCGTTATTTAGAGCTACAAATTATATGAAATTATGTTATAATTTGATTTTTAATCAACAGGTAGAAATCTTTAAGAACTAAACCGGGTTCATTATGCCAAAATTTGAAAAATGCAGAATTTCAATTTGTAATCAAAAATCTCTGCACGCTAGACTCAGAAAGATATATTTGGATATACCATTTCCTAAGCAATATCCCTGAGTGACATGCAATTTATTTTCTTTAAATACTGTTAACAAAAAAATAAAAAATATGTAGAGTTTTTAAAAAAAATATTTCTGAAGACTTTTTTAATGTTTTGGTACAAAAAATTCAAAACATTGTGTTTTATGCCATTAAAGATTTATCTTCTTAGTTTGCCAGTTTATTGTTTCAAACAAAAGTTATGAAAATTTATATCAAAATAGATAATAATTAATATTAAACATACGTCGTCAATTAAACATATTTAAATTTATATTTTCGTGATTTAGAGCAGGAATTTATAAGACATTATGTAACAATTTGATGTATGCAATGTAGAAGAAAAACTTTTTAAAATGCTTTCAATCCACTGCACATTAGGGTGGCCCTTAATAAACGAAAGTTGGATTTTGGCCATTCTCACCCCCCAGTTTGGTGAACATTAGTAAAAAAAATCATCCTGAAAAAATTTTAGGTAAATCGGTTGGGGTTAAGACGTGCCGCAAGCCCTCTGAAGTTTTGAGATGCATTTACAAGGGGAAAAAATTAATTTTTTTCAGTTTTTGTAAAAATTTTGCCATTAAAAAATTACTTTTGTAATTCAATTTAAAAGAATCGAAATGTGTACGTAATTGTCGTTCTAATGAGACATAAAAAACAGAAATCGGTTAAAAAATTTTAAAGTTATTAAAAATTCGCCAGGCCATTAACGTGTCTCAGGCCACTAGAACAAGAAATGTTGGAACAAAATTAACATATTTTGAGAAATATTAAAATAAAAGCTCATTTTTACTTAAAATATGTCCATATTTACTTGTATATGAGTTTTTGTCTTCGTAGGATACCGTTAACCTATTCTTAGGTATGAACAAAAAAAATTAATTTTTTTAACGGCAGTTTCAAAACTCCATTTTCAAATTTTTAAAAATTTTGTTAAACAAATTTCAGAATTTTTTGATCATCTCATTGGGATTTATTAAGAGTATAATAGGGAATTAAATCGTGAAAAAATTATGAAAATATCTCTTATAGTTTTTCCGTACCTGCGATTTAAATTTTGAAATTTTCGAGAAAAACCAATTATTTGGCAATTTTTAGGCCAATGAGCTCTATTTCCTTACTCTTATGAATTTTAAGTAAAACCTATTCAGAATATTATAGTCCAGATAATTCAAAATATACTCTGAAACTTCTACTAAAATCGGAAGACGTTAACCCTTAAATCGTGAAGGTCAAAGGTAAAATTTTTCAATATTTGGAATTTCTCTTGGAAAGATTTCGAAATGATCGAAATGTTGTATATTTTTGGGCCGATTTTGATGAAATTTAACAAAAATATAACACAAAGCCTAGTATTTACAAAAGCAGCAGAAAAATTAAAATTAACCCTATATAGCACTTGGTGTTAAAATGACCCCAAACTTCTAAAACCATAAAAAATTATGATTTTAAAAGTTTGGTGTCATTTTAACCCCAAGTGCCATTAAGCGTTAATTTCCATTCTTGTGCTGTTATTATAAACCCTAGAGTTTATGTTATATTTTTGTTAAATTTCATCAAAATCGGCCCAAAAATATACAACATTTCGATCATTTCGAAATCTTTCCAAGAGAAATTCCAAATATTGAAAAATTTTACCTTTGACCTTCACGATTTAAGGGTTAACGTCTTCCGATTTTAGTAGAAGTTTCAGAGTATATTTTGAATTATCTGGACTATAATATTCTGAATAGGTTTTACTTAAAATTCATAAGAGTAAGGAAATAGAGCTCATTGGCCTAAAAATTGCCAAATAATTGGTTTTTCTCGAAAATTTCAAAATTTAAATCGCAGGTACGGAAAAACTATAAGAGATATTTTCATAATTTTTTCACGATTTAATTCCCTATTATACTCTTAATAAATCCCAATGAGATGATCAAAAAATTCTGAAATTTGTTTAACAAAATTTTTAAAAATTTGAAAATGGAGTTTTGAAACTGCCGTTAAAAAAATTAATTTTTTTTGTTCATACCTAAGAATAGGTTAACGGTATCCTACGAAGACAAAAACTCATATACAAGTAAATATGGACATATTTTAAGTAAAAATGAGCTTTTATTTTAATATTTCTCAAAATATGTTAATTTTGTTCCTACATTTCATGTTCTAGTGGCCTGAGACACGTTAATGGCCTGGCGAATTTTTAATAACTCTAACATTTTTTGACCGATTTCTGTTTTTTATGTCTCATTAGAACGACAATTACGTACACATTTCGATTCTTTTAAATTAAATTACAAAAGTAATTTTTTAATGGCAAAATTTTTACAAAAACTGAAAAAAATGCATTTTTTCCCCTTGTAAATGCATCTCAAAACTTCAGAGGGCTTGCGGCACGTCTTAACCCCAACCGATTTACCTAAAATTTTTTCAGGATGATTTTTTTTGCTAATGTTCACCAAACTGGGGGGTGAGAATGGCCAAAATCCAACTTTCGTTTATTAAGGGCCACCCTACTGCACATAGGTCTAGAAATATACAATTTATGGCCAAAACTCAAATCTTGCGATGACATTTTTGGTACTGCAATGTTGAAATAAACACTTGAAATATACTTATTTGGACTTCTGTTTTTTTAAAAACCTACTACACGTTAGACCGCGATGAAACAAAAATAAAATATTTTTCGTAAATTAAAAAAAAATATATATATTCCTATGATGTTGGTACTATGCTTATCCAACAGATTTGGAAAATACAGAATTCTATTTAGTCTTTTCAAAAAGGACAAAAAATTCAGACCAGCTGGGCTATAAGTTTATTCTACAAAAATGATCTACTCAACATTCCCTTTCAGAATTATAGGGTCGCTAGTCTGTTCCAAAAATGCTGTTGGACAGTGTAATTAATATTAATCATACGTCATATATTATAAGTTTTTATTGTACTCAATTTAACAAACAGATCTTGAAGAAATAAAATCAGCTCTCGATGTTAGTATTTGAAAAAAAAAATTATTAAAAACCTTACTATATATTTAAATATACATTTGGATATAAAATTTCGAAAAGTAAATACCTAGAGATGCAATTTATCAGTGTGGAGAAAAGTTCTTCATTAATTTGCATTGTTGAAAAAATTAAAATTAATAAAATGATTTTATTTATTTTGAAAACATTTTTTTATGTTCTAAGTAGTATACAACAAAATAAACATTTATTTATTCCCTTAAAAGTTTACTTTCTTAGGCAGTCCATTGGTTGTCTATTTATCGTTCCTTATAAAAGCTATGGCGATTTATATGAAAATAGACAATAATTTATATTAATCATACGCCACCTGTTAACATATTTTTAAATTTATTTGTTCGTTATTTAAACCACAAATTTGTAAGAAATTATGTGATAAATTGATATTTTGAAATCTTTGCAATCCATATAAACTTTTCTTTAAGTATTAAAACCGGTTCACGAACAAAATTTAAAATACAATTAGCTAAAAACCTGCTGATTTTATCGTGCTGAGAAATTCAGGGGTGTCTAAATAAATGTCTGAGTTTATGTAAATACATATGTGTATTTACATAAACATTAGTATTTACATTTATATATAAATATATCATTAATATAAACTTTATAATTATTTAAACCACTTTAGCTTTAAGTAATTATTTTATTTTCAAATTAATGTCAATTTCATTTTAAAAGTTTCTTCTAGTATTGATATAAATACATATTTAAAGTGTTCTTAGTTTATGTTCATATTTTGTTTGTTTTTATACAAAAGAACACCACATCACATCGGTGTGCTTTTATTTTTTTTGCCCATCCTTGAATAATAATGAGATGCATTTTCAGTATTTATTTCATTCATTCTTTCATTCACTCAGTTAGTCAGGCAGCCAAGCAGGCAGTCGTCATTCTTTTGTATGACTTTCAATAAGTATGTCAAAAACACAGGCTCAACTCAATTCAACATTTATTTCAAATTGAAAATACAATGAATCTTTCACTAAAATGATGGCATTGGCAATAAGTATTTGATGTTAACAAAAAAAATAAAACAACGAAGAAAAATCAACCTAAAAACTAAAATTCAAATAATGGTCATCATTTGTGCTGTTTTTTTTTCAGTTGGTTTTTATTTCCTTTTGTTTGAAATTTAGCACATTTACTTTTTGTTTTAATGAAATTGTTAAAAGAAAAATCAACAAGGAAAATATTGCCGAAGAACAGACGTTTATTTATAAAACAAACGACATTTGTCATATCAGGATGTCACACATATACAAACTTACATATTTACACAATACATATACATACTTATCTTAGTGTTGCTGCTACTTTTCTTAGTTTTGCAACTCTCACTCACTCTTTCACTAGTTTCGACCTTTAGGGCTATTTTTCATTTTTATAGTCATATTTTTTTATCAGCAAAACTTTTTGCTATTAAAGAACCAACAACGAAAATAAAACATAAAAAAGTACAATGAACTCAATTTTTTTTTCTTGCTCTTGGCCAATAAAAAGATTTTCAGTTTGTAGTCAGTGTTTTTTTTCTGATTTCTTTTTGTAATTTCTTCAATTTCATTGTTATTTTTTTTCTGGGTAAACCATAACGTAACAACATCATAATTTTACCAAAAAAAAGGTTTTATAAATTTTATAGATTAAATGAAACAAAAATATTACAATAACATATTTTAATAGAAAGCTGACATTGCAATTGTATAAATAACAAAAGGTTGTGGAACAGGAAACACATTAGAATAAAGGCTAAAACTGTAATAAGTCTAAATGAAAGAAAATAAAAACTTGTTTCTTGTTAAAAAGAAGCGAACACAAGTTAGCTTAAGGCTTTAACCGAAATGGGTCAGCAATTTACATTGGTTTGTTTTAATGTATTAATTAATAAAACAGAAAGTGATTTGGGTTGTTCAATGAAAATGAATTGGTAGTAATTAATTAAGACTAAATGGTAATACCTTGAATACTTTTTGTGCTCTAACTTCAAGTCTTCTTTAACACATTTAGTACCTATCTTCTTACTTGTCTGTCTTGTTCCGATTAGAGTCTTAATTGTTGGAAGTTTTAAAGCCAGAAAAAATTGTGACTATAACTCAACAACTATTCTATTAAATGGTTAGGTAAGTTGATGAATTATAACTATTTTTCATCAAATTCGAAATTAAAAAAATACACTGGTTACAACAACTAAAGGTCTTCAAAAAAGGTAATTTTTGTGAGATGTTTGAAATCAAATCTCTTTCTGCCGAGATATTTCTTCGGGGCTAAATCCGGAGAATAAGGCGGAAGGCATTTCGTAGACTAATTCATGGATATTTGACATGGAAAGTGCACATGCATGTACCATTTTGTGCACCGGATTGTGAGAAAATGCGGCAGCATTCTTAACCCAAGTTATACTTCAACATTGAAACCTCAGAGCCATGTGAGATGCCTATGACTTCCACAATCTCTCGCACTTTTAATCTACGATCGGCCAACACCATATTGTTTACAATTGTTTCCGGTGTAGAGACCTCAACTGGGCGCCCAGAATGCTCGACATCTTCCGTGCTTGTACGTCCAAAACGAAAGTCAGTAAACCACTTTTTACCACTCAAATTTATGGTGCAGAGTCCCTATAGTATTTATCAAACTAAGCCTTTATTTGAATAACATTTTTTCTGCAAAATATAATGCTCCTCATGTCACGAGATAGTCAAACTAAAAGACGCAGCTTGTTCAAATTATGATCGGAGTCAACTGGCAGATGGCTGTTGATATGAGCAGTATTCGCTTTTCAGTAATATGTCGGGAAATTCATAAAGTCGCGCATATTTAAATCCAAAAGTTGAGATCTGTGGTAAAACACTTAAAAAAAAGTATGTTTCTTCTTGTCATTTATAAAAAATTATTTGCAATATTGCCGAAATCATAAACACTTAAGTAATAATAAACAATTAAGGTCAGTTTCATAGATTTTAAAAGAAAAGTGTTTGGTCATTCCGTTTGGAATTGCCACAATTTTCATTAGCGACCCCATAAAATATATAATATTCTGGATCGTTATAGAAAGCGGAGTTGACATAACCATGAATATCTCTCTGTCTGATGAAATCAACCGAAACTGTAAAATAACTTACAAATATGTTTGCTACACCCATGTAATATTGGGAAAATCTATCCACAAATGGCTAAGATATAAGCAAATTGCCACCAATATCACGATTATTTTCCACCCATATATCGATTACGTCATTTACATAAACTATGTGGATATCAAATGAAAACCATTTGAAATGCCTTTTCAATGACGTATAAAACGCCATAGTATTTCAGGCCGACAATAGGTCAAAATCGGAAAATTTATATTTTAATCCGAATTTTTTGTCATCAAAAATTTTTGATCACCAACAATTTTTTTTACCATCAAATTTTTTTTCCGCCTGAAAAAAAAATTGTTTTTACCAAAAAAAAATTGTTTTACTAAATAGTTTTTTATGTTTTTTATAGCTTTCAGTTTTTCAAGAGTAAAAAATACAATTGTATTTAATGTCGAATTTATTAAAAAGATAATTTAATTTTGACTACAACCATTTTCTTATCTTTTTTTAATTTTCATAAATTTTGGAAATCAATTTTTTAAACATCACTACTCTACTTCCATATTATGCTATGTTCAGACATGTGTTTTTAAACGAGTTTAAGCAAAATGTTGATTAAGTTAATTAAAGCCGTTCACATTACATTTGAGATGATTTTTTTAAAAGACAGCTGATTTCTAAATAAACAAGTAAGAGAGCTATATTCGGCTGTGCCGAATCTTCACCAAAATATACTTCAAAATACAAATTTTAAATATTTTTAGGTAAAAGAATGTTTTTTTTTCAAATTTTTTGGAAAAAACATTTTTTCGAATTGTCTTTTTAAATTTTAAAACTTTTTTGTTTGGTGAAAAAAAATTCGAGTTTAAAAATATTTTTTCCTCTTTTGACCCATTGTAGGTCCAACATACTATGGCTTTATATATGTCGTTGCAAAGGTCTTTGAAATATCTATCATCAGATATCCATATTGTCTATATTAATGACTGAGTAATCCAGATATAGGTCACAAATAGGTCAAAAATCTAGGTTGTCCTGGTTTTTTCCTCATATCTCAGCCATTTGTGGACCAAACTTCTCGAAAGCATGTCTGACAGAATTATATTAATTTTTATCACCACGATCTTTGATATTTTTACATTGAAATACATACTCCGAATAATACTCCATTTTGAGTAGTTTCAAAGTTATGGGCAATTATTTATGTATGTGTATATAATTTTAGACAATTATAACAATTTTTTTTTCATTGCATCGGAATGAGTTTCCGTTGAAAAAGCAGAAAATAGCACAAGGTTTTCAAATATTTTATCGCAGTTCTTTTTTTTAAATAATTGAAAATTTATTTGTCAATAATTTTTTAGGATGCTATTAATTATTTGATACAATTACGTACAACAAAACAATTTAAATTCAACAAATAAGTGAATAAACAAGTTAATTTATTTTAATTATTTTTTCATTCATTTGTAAAAACTTTTATTTTTATGTCCATATTAATTTATTCTTATTTAAAATACATCACGACGTATACGTATTTTTATTATGCCAGTACTGAACAGTCCCAACACTCATACGCACCGAATTGAATGTAAACAATAAATAATTGTTTACATCCGTATTAGAGTATCCAAAACAGGTTACCGGTTTTTCTGATACGTTTAAAGCGACCATTGGCCGAAAATTGTCCAGAATATTTGTGGCCAGATGTTAAACCGTAATATTCCATCATGACAACGATCGACCACATGTTGCAATACCTGTTAAAAACTATTTAGAAGGAAGTGCTAACAATGTTTATTTATTTATCTATCGAATCTGCCTTACTTGGGCCTTACAATAAGTAATAAAATCGTATAACTAAAATTAAAACAAAAACCCAATAATTACAAAAGGAATTAAAATGATTCGAAGAAATTTGTATGAAAAGTATTCGAAAGAATTTCACTATGTCGAAAGAAAAATGATTCGAAGAAATCTGTATGAAAAGTATTTGAAAGGATTTTAAAAACTGAGTGTTTTTCATACAAATTTTTTCGACTCATTCTTCTTTCGACATCGTGGAACAGGCAGTAAAACCAAAAAGTTAATAAAAAATTTTAAAATTTCTATTAATTTTTCAAATATATATGTAATTATTATACACTACACCACCATACTGGGGAGAGTATTATTAGTTTGTGCTGATGTTTATAATGCCCAAAAATATTCATCTGACTCCCTTAAATTGAATCGACTCAGAAAGGGAGTCTGGTTGGCTGTCCATGAAAATTTGTGCGCAAAGTACAGGTCGTAATTTCGACGGTATTTGAATAAAATTTGGCACAAATATTATATTTGGCCCAAAGATAAAGCCTATTGGAACTGGTAAAAATCTGTTCATTATATCACCTTGCACCCATACAAATGCCCTACCGAAATGGATAGCTACTCAAATTTTTCCACAAATAAGTTTTATATACAAATAATATTTAATAATATTCACGGCGATCGGTCCATAATTGCTTATATTATTATTATTATTATTGAAAATTTAATAGAATAACAATTTGCACATAATCAATTAACGATAATATATGATCGGGCTCGACCGACTATCCTATCTTACTTGTATTTTCTTTATCCAAAATGTCAATAAAAATATAATGACAAAAGACGAAACCGGTTTTTCCAAAAATACACTTTTTCTGTTAAATCGTTAACCGGTTTTTTTTTTTTGGAAACTCTAATCAGCATACAAACAATGTAATTGTGTTATAAAATAACTTAAATTTAATTATTCAATAAACAAATCGTATTTAACATTCATATATGAGTACATTAAACAATATTGAATATGTATTATCAAACTTAATTATCAGTGAATGAATACATATTCATTAAACATAAAAATATTTTAACAGAAATTATTATTTTAATGTACAAACCAAATATTATAGAATTTATATTATATTATTTCTCATATTTCATTTTTTTTTTTTAACAGATTTCACCCAACAATGAATTTCATTTATGTCATTAAAGTACCCGTGTTGTTATTTGAATTTGCCTTTGTTGTCTCGTAAATCATTTTAAGTTTCTTTAGTTATACATTCTTGTATTGTTTTTAGGTAAATTGTGAATTGTTATGGCCGTATTTGTTCTATTCAGTAAAAAACAGAAACAACACATAAAACAGACATAAATGACTACACACTTATTGTCATGTTCAAGAATTCTTAACACAAGAACTTAATTGAATGGCGAAAAAGAAATGAAAGCAGAAAAAACTAGGTAAATTCGTTAGCAATTTGTAAAGCAAATTCCTAACATAATGAACATTTTCTTTTATGGTTTTATTTTGAAAAACGCCAGCAATTTGTGTAAAGAATACTAGAATTTTTTTTCGAAATTGTAAGCTTTTCGATAATCTAGGGGGAGTTTAAGTTAATAATTGTAGTAAAATTTGTGTGAAAAAGAAAAGAATTTTAAATATGATTCGACTTGTTCGATAGTTTGTCTAACGTATATGCATGCAGAGAAAAAATATAGTTGTGCATGTTTACTGTAACCATTTCAACATTGTTACAAGTTTTTTAATATTATAGTCACAGTAACTATTTACATGATTGTGGTAACCATAATATGGTTAATTTACGATTCACATGATTGTATCACCCATATATATGGTAACAGTAAACAAACATATTTTTGTGACAACCATTTCTATGATAAAGGACTCACCATATTATGTTGCACTCGGCTTATGAATATCATAATCTGAGAACAACATATTATGATAAAACTATTCATCATACAAATGGTTGTCCATATATTAAAATTTTACAGGAGAGACAAAAAACATTCAAACTTTTTTTTGCGTAAATATTTTCGAATTCTGTAAACGCTATTTTTTGGTATTTTTCTTTCTTTTCTATGTGCGTAAAAGCAAAATGATAAAATAAGTATTTGCCGAGATAAAAGTTTTTTTTGGACTTAGAGCTTTTTCTATTGCTTAGTTTGTATTTTTTGATGGACTTAGGTCTTTTTCTTAGAACTTGTCATTAATTTCTTATTTACTACTTTTTATACCCTTCACCATGAGTGACAAGGGTATATATAAGTTTATCATTCAGTTTGTAATTTCTACATTTTTCATTTGCGACCCCACAAAATATATATTCTGGATCGTTATAGATAGCGAAGTCGATATAGCCATGTGCGTCTGTTAGTCTGTCAGTCTCTATGTTGAAATCAACTTTCCGTAGCCCCTAAATAACTTACATACATGATTCATACATCAATCGACAACATCGGTCAACAAATGGCTGAGATATAAGTAAATTACCAGGACAACCTCGATTTTTGATCTATATCTGGATTACTAAGTCATTAATATAGACAATATGAGTATCTAATGATTGATATTTCAAAGTCCATTGCATTATTACGATGTATATAAGGCTATAGTAAGTTGGCCCTACTGGGTCAAAATCGGGAAAAATATATTTTAACCAGAATTTTAAAAACTAAAAAAAAAATTATCAAATTTGGAAAAAAAACTTTTTGAACAAGATTCGTCACAGCCATATATAGCTCTCCTACTTGTTTTTCACTAATAATTTAAAAAAACAAAAAACAAAACTTAATAACAAACAATTTGGAAAAAAAAATTAGATATTTTTATTAAAAAAATGTTAAAAAACAATTTTTTAAATTTTTTTTTTAAATTTTGTATACCTAAAAATATTTAAAATTTGTATTTTAAAGTACAATTTGGTGAAGGGTATATAAGATTCTGCACAGCCGAATATTCATAGCTATAATGCGTTTGTGTAGATGTTTGTAACGCCCAAAAATATTAGTCTAACACCCTAAAAATTATACCGATAGACTCAGAATCACTTCATGAGTCGATTAGTTTTGAAGATATTTCGATAAAATGTGGTACATACACTTTTTAGGCCCAAGGACAAAGCCTATTGAAACTGACATAAATCGTTTCGTTTATTTCCTCTAGCTCCCATACAAATGTCCTCCCAAAATACTTTATACTATGGAAATCATTTTTTATTTATTTATTTAAGTCAATGGATTAAATCCTTACAGACTAATTTGAAAATATATAGTATATAATTACAATAAGGGTACTCATTTAAACGCTTATGTTTGCCATTTGTTCAATTGTGCAAATTTGCGCGACGTGTTTCATGAACCCACCTTATCAATTTTGTGCAAGTTTATACATTAAATTTCTCTCTATTTGATATAAATGTCAAATAAAAATAAATTCAACAAAAGCCTTAACAAATTTTTCAAATTGTATAAATTTTAATTTTAAAAATGTTGAATGAAAGTTAAATCTTTGGAACAAACGGTGATATACAGAGTTTGCAAGATTTTGTTTATATTCTAGCTGTTGGTTAATGTTTTCATACACAATGCCATTTAATACAATCATTCTGTTCCAAAGTTACACAATTTTCACATGCACAAAATTTTTATATTTTATTTGATTTTTATTTCTTATTAATAAAAGTAAACAAAAGCAGCTGATTCATCAAATGCACAATAAATTCAAGTTTGAGTCTAAATTGTCGCGCAAACTTATCGGGGTTGTGCAAACGAATTTCCATACATTTTTTGACAGTTCATTTGCGAGAGTGTAAAAATGCACAGATTGCACAGTTTGCGAGGCATTTAAGCGTTTACATGAGGACCCTTAATGAATTTACAAAAAGTACAACAAATAATTAATCATTTAAAAAACGAATAATGTTATATTTAATTACACTTGTTTTAAGATAAAAATCAATTAGATGATAAAGATTATTGAATTCGCAGTATAATCTCCTTATTGCATCAGCTTGGGCGTATTTAGTTCTAACGTTTTTGACATACAGTGGCTTGAAATGACGTGACAATCATTGAGGGACGTTGAAAGTAACATTATTTACAAGGAATTCGGAGCAGACTTCACCATTAATTATATTGATCATAAATGTTACATTAAGCATAGTTCTTCTACTGTGTAATGTAGGCAATTTTATTAACTTAAGTCTATCAATGTATGATGGAAGGTTTATTTCAGGATTCCAACGTAAACCACGTAAACAGAAGAGTAAGAATTGTTTTTGTACAGATTCTATTCGCTGAATATGAATGTTGTAATAAGGATCCCAGATAACAGAGCCATATTCCAATATAGGTCTTACTAAAGAGATGTAAAGTTGTTTTGTGATGTAGGGGTCGCTAAATTCCTTAGCCCAACGTTTTATATATGCAAGTACACCTCTGGCTTTATTTATTGTCATAGTAATATGCGAAACAAAGTTTAATTTATGGTCTAGTAAAATTCCAAGATCAAGAAAATTTTCAACAGAATCAAGCTGATAATTGCCCAAAGTATAGTTGGCGGGAATATAATTACTTCTAGAAAAGCGCATAAGTTTACATTTTTTTAAGTTTAATTCCATTAGGTTTTGACTGCACCAAAAAAAGAAATTGTTGAGATCGGATTGGAGATAAAAATGATCCACATATTGAGAGAAGCTCAAAAAGATTTTGACATCATCCGCATACATTAGAATGTTGCAAAAATTTAAAACACCCGGAAGGTCATTGATGAACAGGGAGAAGAGAATAGGACCAAGGTGGCTCCCTTGAGGTACACCAGAAGTAACCAAAATATTTTTGGAGTATTTATTATTGAATTTAACACATTGAGTTCTATCCAAAAGATACGATTTTATCCAGTTTAGGCTGCGAGATATTAAACCCAGAAGGTCCAGCTTAATAAAAAGAAGGTTGTGATTTACTTTATCAAAAGCTTTACTAAAATCGGTATATACGGCATCAGTTTGTTTTCGTTGGACAAAGCCTTGGTTTACATGTGTTGTAAGATGAAGGACATTCGTTGTAGTAGAACAACCTTTCCGAAATCCGTGTTGACACGATGACAGTATAGATGATGATTGATGGTACATGTAATCAGTGATAAAATTCTCAAAAATCTTAGGAATTGCACTGAGTTTAGCAATGCCTCTATAATTGGAGATATCAGATTTATTACCGGATTTAAATAACGGAATAATGTAAGAAGACTTCCAAATTTTAGGAAAATAGCCATATTTAATGGATGTGTTGAACAACATTATTAATGGTTTTACCAACGATTGAGCACAATATTGTAAGATGCAGCTTGGAACACCATCAGGAGCATAATTATACGAAATTTTTCCAATAAATCAACAGAGTCAATATACGGGAACGCTATATCACGGTTAGTGTATAATGAGTAGGGGTAACTATCAGAGACATATTGTGCATCCGAATATGTACTAGCAAAAAAATCAGCAAACATATTACATACGCTAACGTCATCGGAAGATTCACAATTGTTGAATTTCATTACAGAAGGATATCCATTTGTCTTTCTTTTAGAGTTGACAAAGTTGTAAAACGCTTTAGAGTTAAGTTTAAAATCATTTTTCATTTTAAGTAAATATTTATTATAAAGGAAATTGTTGAGAGTATTGTATTCAGCACGAGAAACTGAGTATTTACCATAATCTACGAGAATCTACTAAAAAAAAGTGGACTTAGAGCCTTTGCATGTTAAGCCAGCGATATACTTGCTTACTGTAACCAAATATATGGTTGATACTATCATGTGAATCATAAATTAACCATGATTACCATGATTACCATGATTACCACAATCATGAAAATAGTTACTGTGACTATAATATGGTTAAAAAACTTGTAACAATGTTAAATGTAACAATGTGCGTGTAGGCTTCAAATCAATTAGTTCAATTTAAGCTTAATTCACTAAAATTCGAAATTAAATAATGTCAACCATTCATTCCATAATTTCATTCCCAAGTCTAATGCTTTAGCTTCAATGAAATGCTTTTATTTACTTAAGTAGAATTCATTCATCGATGAACTAATTCATAACAGAATTCATTAAACCTTTGAATTTTTGTTAATTCAAATCTAATACAAATTGAATTAAAATATTTCCTCATTCAGTTTTGGTTAGCTTTTAATCATGGTAGAACCAACCAGGTACAATTATTAGGGAGAGATTTCAATATTTACCCCTACAACGTCAAATAACGCATTTACTCTCATCACTTTTTATTTTGTTTTCGCAATGTTTTGCACGTTATATTAAAACTAACACATATTTATTTGGAAAAAATTTAATTTGAATTGAATATTTCACGAAAAAAACTAAATACACAAAACTTTATTCAATTAATTTATTTTTGTCTTAGACATTTCGTTTTGTTTTTTTTCTAATTTTCTTTTGTTTGACGTTATAGGGAATGTATAATTGAGAACGTACTTTTTAATAATTGTACCTTGCTTGTTCTGCCATGCTTTTAATCAATTCTTGTCATATTTTGGAATTGGAGAAAAATTTAATCATTCAATACATTTTTTAAGCTATTTTGTAATGAATTTGAAATATTGTAAATAATTTTTGAGTGAAATCAAAATAATTTTTAAGTAACATCAAAGCACAACCTTCTAAAATTAGTCGCTTTGAAATATTGTCTCTGGTTTCGCTGAAATCGTCGTTTGCATTGTTGGCCCCGAAAATTACATCTATTTTTGGTCCTTACGAATGCTTTGGTTTTTGCATATATCTTTAAAATGATTAAGGACTAATTTAAATCTGTTCAACGATCCTGTTCGGCATTTATTTTTTAAGAATTGGTTATCAATTGAAATGCTACTGTCCATTTAAAAGGACAGTTGACCCGATCACGAAAAAAGTAGTACGAAGTGTTACTATGTATGGTCTTGACTTTCAAGTATGGATGGATTTTTCCATGTATAGATTTCAAAAATGTTTAAAATCAAGGATTTCAGAACATTTTTTGTGTCTCATGAAGAATTTGTGAAAAGAGAATTATTACAAAATACTAAATTAAAGTTTTGAATACCCAAATTTGATTAACTATATATTGAGATTTAAATTTTGAAGTTTTTAAATTAAAATCCTTTCTGCCAAAGAAATATGATTTCAATTTTAATCCTTTATGTTGCAACCTTCTTCACAGCCAGCTAAATTTCATGTCATAAACTATAACATTTTTGTTTGGCCACCATCATAAACAAGCATTTTAAGCCACAAATTACAAGTGTCCTTTTTAATTTAACACAACAGTGATTTCAAAAATAGAAAAATACTTTTGAGCACGTTTCACGAGACGCTACCGTTTATTGAAATTTCAATTCAAATATTCATGGAAAACAGAACAAAAATTTATAAAGGTATGTAGGTATGTAAGGCCAGACATGTTGATTGGTAGAAAATTACATTGGTATAATTTAAAACACAGGTAAATTATCGCTATTTTGGCTGAATTTTTTCTAGATTTTTTTTGTTGCTGCAAATATCAACAGCCATTTCAAAGCAGCTTGTAGTTGAAGCAGCATTAAAATGGGGTGCATGCTTTTGCTGTTGTTTCTACAATTCAATAGTAATACAAAGTAAAAGCAATTAAAATGCAGAAGAAAAAAAAAACATGCAAAATGTTTATGCTCTAATAAGTAAAAAAGTTGATGTAATTGTAATGACTGATGTGAATTTTGTTTTTTCTTTTTTCATAAAATCATTTATAATTGATTTATGCTGCATAATTTGTACAACTAATTTTAACATTTAAAAACCAAAGGAATTTTTATTCATACTCGTATGGTGTATGAAGTAGGGCCTTAAAAATTGTATCAATACTCCTAACTAAAATATGAGGTTCTTTATATTTGTACAGAAAGATGAATATAAAACCTTGTAAGACATGAACAAGTTTTTACATATCACACTGGCTTTTGACTAAGTTACCCATAAAGATCTGTTACAAATAATTTAATGCTTGCTGTTTCCTAGTAAACGGATAGTCTGATTTTATAAATATAGAGGATATGTGGTTGAGTTTAAGTTTTCTGTTTGGAATTTGAATACTCATTTGGCATCGCCAATGTGAGATAATTGAACTGCTACATTTAAAAATGATAATTTTTAGTACCCACTGTAAATTTTAGTACCCATTTGGAGCTTGGTTGTACATATTGGTGAAGTTCCACACCTTGATGTTATGCTACAAAAGTAAATATGAAGCGATACCAGGGCTTCGAAGTGCACGGTTATCATTCCTAAGACGTGTTTATTAATTTATTAAGCTAACTAGAGTCTTATTTAGGACAAAGGGGACCTAGTGAACCCCGGAACTTTGTCATTTCTGGATCATTGGTGAAGTAACATCGTTGAGCACGCTGTGGCCGTGGTTGAAACCCAAAGCGGTTAGAAGATCGTTAGTTAAATGACTAATGTTTATTCTAGTGGCAAAGCTAAAGGCTAAATTAATTTTTTTGTGGCTAAACAAGATTGAGAGGGGCTAAATTGGCAACACTGCCCTGCATCCACATTAAAGTATACCGAATTATTTCTGATTCAATGCAAATTACTTTATTGTATAATTATTTATGTAATACACATATGTAAGTTAATTGCAAGTTGTATAAACGGATAAAATAATTAAGAAAACCACATGATTTTCTCTACACAATAATCGATTAGTTAAGTTACGAGTATATGCCTTTAATTTATTATACATAAGGGAAACATTCAGATATACACAATCTATTCAAAGGAAAATTTTCTTTTTTCCAACCAAAAATGATAAATTGATTAAAAAATTATATAATTTAAATTTTAATGGTTTCCCTTATCTCACGACATTTTTTATTAAAACTTTCGTTATATTTCAACACCCTATTTGATTAATACAAATATTTATGTAAATATGCAATAGGTGTTAGAAATTGTTATAATTTTTCTAATCTTCACAACTACATTAAAAAGAACCCAGCAACAGCAACAACAAAAACCAAATAATAATGATATTAATAAATCCTCCTGTGTGGCCACATGATGGGTATAATGAAGGTTATACCAAAAGATGTTTTCCCCAAAATATTTTCTAATAAATGTACAACCCCCCATGATTAATTGTATAACAAGTTCAAAAGATTACCAGGAAACATTCATTATTAACGTTGTGCGGGGCTCATAAAGAAAATAATATTTATGAGTGTTGAATGTTGCTACAAAAAAACAAAAAAAAAAAAAATAACAAGAAAATATGGATAAACGAAACAAAAATATAAAGTAATACTAAAGTGTGTGTTATTCATCTAAAAATTTTTATGAGAAAAATCACTCTTAGGAATTGTTTGTATTAACAATTCTGACTACATACTAATACTCCTCGTATTGAGAAACATAAAGACTATAACACGAGATTTTAAACATAAAGGACCTACAAGGGAAAGAGTATGAGAATGTATGTATGTGGCCATAAAGCTCCAGGGATGTGTCAAAACATTAAAACTGTTTCTTGTTGTATCATTCATTCATTCGCTTTAGCTTTTCCGTTTTCCTATTTAGCATGTTGTGATTTTTTCTTTTAAAGAAATTTTATATTTATTTGTTTGAGCGTAAATACTTAAGGAAAGTCTCTGTTGGTTTTAAAGTTTTAGTTAACTAACAAGGATTTATAAGTCTCTAAACAGATAGGGCAGTTTTTTTGTTTTGTTCTATAGTAGTTGCTCCAATTTTCTATAGTTTCCAATACAAATTTTATGACATTTCATTAGATAGTTAGAAAATTTAATCGATATAAAAGTTATGCTACTGTAGAATTTTAAGAGATACAGTTTTGAAAGAAAGTCTGTTTCAAAAATATTTATTGAATGAAAAATGTCCTGGTGATGCTGATAAATAGATAGCATGGGCATTTCTTTATATTAAATGAATTAGAAGCACCGATTTGTAACCTTAAAGAATATTATCCATCCAAACTGAAAGTGACAATTTTAAACATTATTTAGTAGAATTTATTATATGTCCTCCCGGGATGCATATAAAGGGTATTTCATTAAGCGCTTCCTATCTTTAAATTTAAATAAAACAAAGTGTGTGTAAGATACCATCGAAATTTTTTATTCGTTTGCTAGGCATACAGACTCCGTTATGTATGTAACATAGCATGGTGCAATGTCCATGTCCGATGACATGGGATGTTGGCTTTAAGGGCCGCTGTAGCGACTTAAGAAAAGTCTAATGATCTTGGATCTCCTGTGGTATCGTCTTTAATTCGACAATTTTGATTGATGACGTATCCATTAGGGTATTCATTCGACTAATGATCGTTCGATTAATCAAATAATTTCTTAAGAATAATTATTCGAACAATTTAAAAATGGCCATTTTCGAATAACGAATAATTCGAACAATTTTATGTAGAATAATCGAATAAAACGAATAAATGTTTAAAATTTTTCATAATTTCAAATTTCAATAAGTAATAATAATGACTCACAAAAATTGTATTGTTTCTGAAATTCGACAAATAACTAAAGACAAAGGGACTTTCGGTCACTGTAGATGAGTGTTCCGATAGCTCCTTCTATAAATATATAAATATTACTGCAAGAAGTTACAATTCTAAAAACAAATCTTTCAAAATGTTTAACTTAGGACTTGAACCAATGAATATAAAAGCTACGGCATAAAATATTTTTTATTTAGCTGGCGAAATATTAGAAGAATCGTAATTAATAATCAAAATATTAACTTAGATTAAAGTGGAGTTGAATGTGATGGAGAATGTGATTTTGAAACGGTCATCGAAAGTGATATTGAGGATGACATTTATAATGATTACATTGAAATAGATGAAGGCCATGATCTTAAAATATATGTTTATTAGTGATGTTATTGACCGCGTACTTTGCGAAATATTTAATAAATCGAATGATAAACACAAATATTGCAAACTAATGTTTTGTTGCAAGAAGAGCATGGAGTCTTATAAATGGTTTTCAACATCGTTGAACATCATTGTCTAACAGGTAATAAACTTTTTGCGTATTTGGAAATGTGCTTGATGTATAATACAATATGTTATTTATAATTTAGAAATAGTGAATAATTAATTTACTAAAGAATTAGTTACTTAATTTAAACCGCGAATTAATGAACAACATAAAAAGTTCTTAATACGTTTATATTGTATTTAAATTCAGGATCATGTCCAACTAGCTCAAATTTTTTAAAGCATAGCTCCAAAACGGAAACTAAAGGGTTTGCTAGTCAAATTTAAAGCTGGACTTTGTTTTCAAGTGTTTTTTAACATTATCAATACTTGAATTGTTAACTTTATCGTTGGTTTTTGTTTTTCTTTAACAATAAAATATTAAAAAACCGACATCAAAACTTCATTCTTTACATTTTTAAAAAAAAATTTAAATTATTCGAATAATTCGATTAAATTTAAACGTGTGATCGAATTATTCGAACAAGTTAAAATCTCGTATTCGAATTATTCGTTATATTCGAACAAGAGAAAAATCGAATAATTCGATTACCCTAGTACCCATTCATCCAGAAATTATGGCAACCTTTGCCTGAACATTACACACATTTCAATAAAACAATTTTATCATGTACATGTGTTGTTGAACACTTTATCCATCCATGGTGACTTTGCAAAACAAAATGAATAAATGGTAGTCAATTCGATATATGGCCGCTATCAACTGTCAATGTTCGGAAGTTTCTATTAAAATACCATTTAAGTATTCTAAATATGATTCCAAATATCGTACATTTTGGTCCACAATAACGTTAACTACCATCTAATGCAAATGTTAGGTTAGTTAAGATTGTCAGAATCGCAGCGTCGACTGTGATACCATGAAACTATACTCATGCAGAGTCCCCATTTTATTATAAAGCTAGTAATATATTCAGTGTCTCCTACTTTGGCGGGATCGACGAATTCTAAAGAACTCATGTTAATCATTCGACTTCTCTCCAATCCGTGGCAGTGATATAAATATATTCATACTTTCGTCGTCTTTTATATCATTGCAGCTTTTCTTTTTATTGAGCATCCAAGCCCTATACATGATTTCCAATGTGAAAGTATCTGGATTTCACAGAAACCAGCATTGAAATTGTTATTCTATTCCCTGACAATAGAGATACCCTACTTGTTCAGGCGAGATAATATTATTGTCAGATAAATGTCTTCTGAAAAATGTCTTCTGAAAAATGTCTTGTAATCGTGTGAATTGACAATATACATTGTGGTGGCAATTGTTCGTTATTTGGTCATTATCATCACATTGGCTGACAATATTGTTAGATCTGATAACCATCTGAGCAAAGCTTTAGTCTTCGCCGATTTCAGGTTCTACTAGAGAGCGGTGAAGGAATACCGCAATACAATTATGGTGGTAGCAGTTATAATTCTCGTGTCACGAGCTTATCCACCCCTTCGATCCCCTGTATGACGCTCCGCCCTTAGTTCCAACTGATTCTTATGTTGAACTACTCAGCCATCTCGACGATTCTCAATACAAGAGAATAGGACGAACAATTGCTGTACAGATCCAGTGAACGATCTTTGGAGTCAAATTCCAACTTCATTTAATATATATTTTGCAACAATAATGTGCAATACAACATTCCGTTTTTAAAATCAACTTGTATATACAAATGATACCAATATATTTATCACTATTTGTCCTATCTATTTTAGTATTGCTAAGAGCTATTGGCAGGAAGATAGTTATCGTATACAACCCTGGAAAATACCATGTTCTGTTTAGTTAGAAGCGGAGAACATCCTGCGCGCTCCAGACTATTTGTATAAGAGAAATTCCTATAGGATTACCCCCGAAAATTAGAGAAATATTCCTCTAACTGAAAGTCAGCCTAGGCAAATTATTTGCACTCCTCAGTTTCTAAGGATAACAATACAGGATTTATAGTCAGATTCCATAGTATAGGAGTAATTCTAGAAGAAATAGGTTGTCTTTCGGTGTAGTAGTTATTTCTTTTCCAAATGCACACATCGGGAGTGATATTGTTAAAAGTATCTTCGATGTCCATTCAAATATAGAAAAGGATTTATATATTCTACTAACAAGTTCATATAGAGCCATTTCGGTCGGCTTACATCAGCTATATTCATGACCAATGGTTCTATGTAGATAGTAAGCAAGGAAGATAATCTTATCAGTCTGAAGTTCCCTGATGAAGTATGAGAGTTTTTTTTCCAGCCTTCCAAATGAAGACAACTATCTTATATTTCCACCGACTAGGAATGGAAACAAATCTGATACATGTAGTATAAATTCTCAGTAGCAGAGGGCCAATGAGATTCGCCGGTATAAAAACTTCGTGTGAAACACCGTGAAATCTGTAAGATTTGAAACTTTTAAGAGGATCGAATAGTACTGGAATCCCGAGTGTCCGTTAAAATACTTAATGATTCCTCACGCGATGTGGTCCAAATCCTGGTAGAATCCTTTATGTATCCCAAAGTTCAAGGAGTGAACCCATTTGTATGGAGGCTAGGTGAAATCGTGGACCACTATTATCCATTTTCAATACCAAACAAAACTTATCAACTAGCTCCTAGCTAGCTCCTTTCGTTTGGGCCGTGTTTACAATAGACAGACAGATGAACCGACGGACGGACATATCTAGATCGTCATAGAATTTTATGAGGACCCAGAATATATATACTAATCTGGGTCTAAATCAAATATGTTGATGTATTACAAGCGGAATGACAACCTCACTCCCTTTTTTAATGGCGAGTACAAAAAAGATTTCGCTGTAATTAACATAGTTTTTATTTTACGATGGCGTTTACATTTTTCCATATTTTTTGCCCTAGCATTATGCCTGGACTTATGATCTATCATTTGTCACGATCTTCGACTATAGCCTTTTTATAAAGACTTTATCAAAATAATCGTTTTATTTTATATGTAAGAAGTTTTTTATATCCAAAATTTATTTCCAAATTTTACTGACACATGTAACAACATTCTCAAATATGTACCTTCTTCAATTTATTATTATTATTAATATATTTTTTGGTTGAAAATGAAGAATGGCTGGCAAAATACTGCAGCATTCAGTTTTGGTTTTTTCAAGTCCAGAGTGCAGCAGGAGCATGTAGTGTATTTGTTCATATTGGTGTACTTGGCATAAGTGTAGTGGTAATAATAATGAATTGAAGGCAATTGTTGTGTTTAGCACACAATAGACTGAAAAATGTTTAGTTTGTTTTTATCTTTTCGTTTTACTTTTCAGCTATTTTTTGCTGCCACTACTGCTGCCATTCTTGTTATTACAACAGAAAAAACTGTAAATAGTTTTTTTCGGTGTTGTATAGTTACAATGTGTTGTTTATTGTTTGAACATTTTTGTTCCTCCCAATACAAGTATAAAACACTCACTCACAGGCAGACATAAAAATTCTGATGGCCATTACAGAGATTGTATCTTTATTTAAGTTTTGTTTCTTTAGCTGTATTTTGTTTTCTTTAACATAAACTCGAATTAATAATGAAGGCAAGAGCATACAAAAAAGCTGCAAAAAAAAGACAACGAATGAAACAACATCCTTTATATCCTTTTAGATAAAAACACACAAAAAAAGAAAACGTTGTACGAAACAAAACTTAATACAATATGACAAACAAACAATAGGAAGAGTAAGGGAATGGTTTGGTTTGGTTTGCTATGGTATAGTTTGGCTAGATTTAAACCCAAATGCACAGATACACTACTAGTAAGTAGTAGTGGTATGAGCACCAACTGTAAATAGTTATTTAAATAATAAAAATAAACAGTAAAAAACTCAACTACAACAGCATTTCTAAACCTTGAGCTTATAAAAAAAAATATGTATAAAAACAAACTAAAATGCCTGACAATTCTTGTAACGGTTAACTGATTGTTTTGTTTATTATTAACACAACAAAAAAAAAGAAAGAAAGAAATATAAAAATAAAAGGATATGATGGCAATATTGTTTGGTAGGAGTGTACTGCACAGCAGTACCTTTCATAATCGTCGTCATCAGCAGAGGCAATAGTCGCAGTGTACCCTGTTGTGCTTTGATTTTATAAACTAAAAATTATGTACTTTTTTCTATTCAAAGACATAATGGCCAACGTAACCCTAGAATTTACAAAAAAATGTATCTACCAGGGTGGTAGCAGCTTAGATTTCTAACGATAATTTGTTGCAATTTGTAATCTGGTTGGTTTTTGCTGGTTGGAGATATGAACTTGATATTGTTAATACTGGAATAAGTTATAAGGATATTCACGACTTACGATACGATACACTACATTAGCAATTTGAATTTATTTTCACATGAAACCTATTTGTGCTTAAGTAATTATACCCTTCTCCCTGTTTGGATGTAGTTTCTACATTTTTCATTTACGACCCAAAAAAGCATATGTACTAGGGTACTCATTCGATTAATGATCGTTCGATTAATCGAATAATTATTCGAACAAATTAAAAATGGCCATTTTCGAATAACGAATAATTCGAACAATTTTATGTAGAATAATCGACTAAAACGAATAAATGTTCATATATATTTAAATTTATTAAACTGCTTAAATTTTTCATAATTCCAAATTTAAATAAGTAATAATGACTCTCAAAAATTGTATTGTTTCTGAAATTCGACAAATAACTAAAGACAAAGGGACTTCTGTAGATGAGTGTTCCGATAGCTCCTTCTATAAATATATAAATATTACTGCAAGAAGTTACAATTCTAAAAACAAATCTTTCAAAATTTTTAACTTTGGACTTGAACCAATGAAAATAAAATGTACGGCATAAAATATTTGTTATTTAGCTGGCGAAATATTAGAAGAATCGCAATTAATAATCCAAATATTAACTTAGATTAAAGTGGAGTTGAATGTGATTGAGAATGTGATTTTGAAACGGTCATCGAAAGTGATATTGAGGATGACATTTATAATGATTACATTAAAATCGATGAAGGCCATGATCTTAAAATATATGTATATAAGTGATGTTATTAACCGCGTACTAAGTGTTGCAAAATATTTAATAAATCGAATGATAAATGCAAATATTGCAAACTAACGTTTTGTTGCAATAAAAGCATGGAGTTCGCCTTATACATGATTTTCAACATCATTGAAGATCTTTGTCTAATATGGTAATAAACTTTTTGCGTATTTGTAAATGCGTCAATCATGCAGTGCCTGACTTTAAATTAGCCACGTTAACTGACAATTAAGCTAAAGGTCAATTGTTTTGTAGATTGTTCGGGAGTTAATCTGATCAGAATATTTCTGATGAAAATTTAATGATAGACTTTGTTTTCGAATGTTTTTTAACATTATCAATACTAGAATTGTTAACTTTAGCGTTATTTTTTGTTTTTCTTTTACAATAAAATATTAAAAAACCGACATCAAAACTTCATTCTATAGTTTTTTTAAAAAAATTTAAATTATTCGAATAATTCGATTAATTTTAAACGTGTGATCGAATTATTCGAACTAGTTAAAATCTCTTATTCGAATTATTCGTTTTATTCGAACAAAAGAAAAGTCGAATAATTCGATTACCCTAATATGTACAATTCCATGTCATTGTACGTGACATTTGTACGCCTATAGAGTGGAATAGATTTTGCAAAAATAAGAGTATCTGAAAATTAATTTGGTCTTTATGTTTCATTCAGAGGGTACTATATTTTTAAAAAAATAATGAGTTCTTTCGAAATATTATTGTCCAAAATATCGAGCGAAATAAGGGTATATCGTACGTGACATAACACGGAAGTAATTTTGAGGTACACGTAGAAATACATGGTTCATATATCAATACATCGGAAATTCTTCCGGCTCGGTTGCTATCTAAAATCGACAAAATCGGCCCAAAAATGGCTGATATGTAAGGAAAATACCGGGACAACCTCGATTTTTGCCCTATTTTTGATCTATATCTGGATGGATATCTAATGATAGATATTTCAAAGTCCAACGATGTATATAAGGCTATAGTAAGTTGGACCTACAATGGGTCAAAATCGGGAAAAATAATTTTTAACCCGAATTTTTTTTACAAAAAAATTTTTTTTTCATAAAAAATATTCTTTATGTCATAAATTTTTTTTTAAAAAAAAAAATTAAAAATCAATTTGGAAAAAAAAATATTTTTTAAAAATTAAAAAAAAATTGGAAAATTTTTTTTTAAAAAATTTAAAATAAAAATAATTAATTTCGTTTAAATAATAATATTTAAAAAAAATATTTTTAAGTATAATTTGGTGAAGGGTATAAAGATTCGGCTCAGCCGAATATAGCTCTCTTACTTGTTTATATTAATTTTCAGTCCAGGTTTTGCTGATACGATGGTAAGACACTTTAATTGCTCGGTAATGTCAGTATGGCTAAAAGATAGGAAGTGAAAGTCATCTGCGTATTCAAGGACCTCTAATCTTTAGTGCAAACCCCAGTCGAGAATGAAATCTAGCTACTTATTTTCATGGCGATCGGTCGAATTCCGCAAATTACTTACGTAAATATATTATTGAAATTTTAAAAGAAAAAAGTTTTGTTCATTTACTCAATGTAGTGGTCGGGCTTTACCGACTGTACTTTCTTACTTGTTTGTTATACAATACAGGTGTAGTTATATTCTGTGACCTTATAAATATTCAGTGTGCACAATTTTGAAAAACATTGTGATATTTTAATTAAAATGATTAGAGCGTATAAAAGCAGACTATACCGACTTTGTGAGCATTTATAAGCATAATCTCGATACCATCCAAAGAACTCCAGTCACACATAAATGAGTTGGAGAAATGTCTGGACAAAAACCAACATTCATCTAATATCGAGAAGCTTTAGAGAAAGCAGTCTTGACTCTTGATGATAATTAGTTATATAGTTTCAAGTACATGGTACAACTACTACGTCATTAAAATATACATGCAAGGTAGTGGTTACTAGAGTAACTTCGGGTAATGTGGACTACCGTTTTGTTTTTTCTAAATTTTGGCCACAATATATATGGATATTAAAAGAGTTGTGAAGCAATAAATTAGCTAATGTATTCTCTAATGGTTTTTGCAGTTGAAAATTTATGTGAAAATATTTTAAGGAACCCAAAAATCAGCATTAAAAAAATTGGAGGGTAATATGGACCACTATATGAGGGTAATGTGGACTAGTATTTAATACATAAAATTCATGAACCAGCTAATCATGAATGATTAAAAAATTTAATTTCAATATATTTTTATTAATACAAACTAAAAAGTCGCGTTCTTGGCTTAGATAGATTGCTTACAAAGTACATAGTTATTGTCGGGTAATATGGACCAGTAGTACATAATCAAGTAATTTAAGTGGTCCACATTACACGAACTTGGGTTACAGTGGTAAAAAGTTATTTTTACCTAATAATCTAAATGTGCTTAAATTCTTACCAAATATATGCAAACGTGTCCACTTTAACTATATAAAACAACCAAACATTAAATTCTACCAAGTAACTGTACCAAATTTTGTTTCTTACTTGAGCCGAAAAAAATGTTGAGCAGGCGCATTAATTTCAATACAAGAATAAAAAGTCAACATATCAATAACTCATGAAAGCAAATGTGCAATTGTCATTTCAAACAAATTGTAAAATGTACGACAAATCAGTTTTATCATACCTTCAATAGTTTCTGAAAAAAGACACTGGTCCACATTAGACGCATAGTCCACAATACCCGAAGTTACTCTATTTTAGGATCACAAACACCGATGATCTTAATCTATAAATTACTTTTGTATCTTAAAAACTCATGTATAAAAACTATATGTTTTTGAAACATTTCTATTACATTCTATTAGATGTATTTTGCTTACGAATTTAATCTATACAAAACTTAATTGCAATTTAACCTTAAACGCTTTAAAAATATACAAACCAAAGCATTTGCATATACTCATAGTTAACTCACCTATTTCCACCTTCCTATTTAACCAATAAATTCTGCATGATTTAACTTGAAAAAAAGCAATTGCCTTTGTTAGTGGAAATATTTAAAAATCGACCCACTTATTTTCAATAAAATACACAATTTCTACATGCCAAGAGAAAAGAAAGAGGAAAAAAAACATTTTGAAAATTTTGTTTTCTAGAAAACATTTTTGCATAAAATATAATTTTTGCAAAACCCTCTTTACAGAAAAAAATTAGCATTTACTCTGTTTTTGTTTTTTTTTTGCATTTTTGCTTTGTATTTGACTCTTTACTAAATCGTTGTAGTCGTATACATACATACGTATGAATGAATGCATATACAAAGGTACATACAAATGTAGATGAAAAACATAAATATTTTAATATGACTACGATTGCAAACAACCTACCAACACCGTTCACTAATTTAACGGTTTTAGTTTTAAAGAAATATTGCAATGGAAACAGGTTATTTGTCACTGTGAAACTTAATTTTTGATATTGTTACGTTTTTACCTTTTAAGAACGATGGTTTATTTCCTTTCAATACACCGAATACTTTTGATTGCAAATAAAATATGTTTAGTAGTTTAAAATTTGTAACAACTCTTTATTTAAATTTATTCAACAATTAAAAAAACATAGCTTTTTACAATACTCCTAAATTAAATCAGTGCGTGACTTTTTGATTGAAACATAGGTTTTTGGGTGGTTCATTAACAAAATAAAATACAGTTTTAGCCAAACAATTTAAATTAACAAGTTAAAAAACCAAGAAGGCGTATACTTAATATTGAATTTGAAAAGCCAATAATTATAAAGTATACGCAACATCATTTTATTTTTCATTATAGTCAGTGATGCCAAGTGTAGGGAATTTTCCCTTTTTGTAGGGATTTTTTCCCAAAATTTCACATGTAGGGAAAAAGGGAAAGATTTTTTACTTTTGTCGAATTGTAGGGATTTTTTGCAATGGCAATTGTAAACTACATATTATGTATTTTCCAAATATAAAATTAAAAAACATAAAATTTGTTTAAGCATATCATTAGAAATTCGTAAATCTGGTATAATATGAAGTAAGTAATAATGTGGCATCTTTAATATCATCACCGCTTTCAAACTACATACATATATAGTGATTATCTCAAGGCGTATTAACTCACTCACGCACTCACCTTGTTAATACGCCTTGGATTCTCCTTTTTACGGTATTTGACATTTCCTTAAAGATCTAGCTACAAGAGTAGATTCTACAAATAAATTTTCTTTTGAAGTAAACACATGTTTGGTTTTGTGCATTTTTTTACATACATACGTACTCCATCTTCGCAGGTCTCATCGATTTTAATAAGTAAGTTTTTAAGAAATAAATGTCATTATAAATAAAAACAACAAATTTTAGAAAAAATTTCTGATTCGTCTTCTGATAATGATGGAAACAAAGTAAAGAAATACTGCTCAAGTTGGTTGAGAAACAAGAAGCTAATGGGATGGCTGGAGCGGGTCAAAGATGACGACTTTAAATGCAGATATAATGGATTCTCTTTTTGGCAAGCAAGTCCTGGAAAAAACAATGATGGTGCCAATTTAAAAATCCGATTAAGCCTTTTTTTGATTGAACACAACTTAGCTGTTCAAAAAAGAAAAAAGTAGTGTAGGGAAAAATGTAGGGAAAATCAAAAGTGAGTGTGGGGAAAAAATGGATTTTTTTCATAAGCGTAGGGATTTCTGTAAAAATCTCCTGGCATCACTGATTATAGTCTTTCTTTGAGCTCTATACACCTTTTCCAAAGTTTCTCCAATTTGTTTATCCCTTCCAAAAAATAAGATTTGCCGATGTCATCAAAATAGGTATTTGTTTGTGAGATGATTTTATCGTTGGTGTTAAATCTCCTTCTGGTTTAGAAACAAGAAATAGTCACTCGGAACTAAACACTTTATTCTTGGCCAAATGCGTTCGAATGTTTTCAAACTCTTATTAAATCAACCCAATAAGTTGGCATAATATTCGCCATTGACTGTTTTACCATTTAGAAGGTAGTTAATGTGGATTATACCGCGTGTATCCCAAAAAATGGTCACCATGACTTTATTGACTGACAAAACCACCTTGGCGGATTCACCCTGCGAAACCCACTGTTTATGACCGCTGTTTGGTCTCTACTCACGGTTACGAAACGACGTTAAAATTCGTCAATATTGCGGTTGAACAACGCCAAACACACCTGCGAAGTTGTCACACCCATCGTGCAGAATACTATATCATACACAAGCGATCATTAAAAATTGAAACCACTGAGCCATGTCAGATGCCTATGGTTTCCAATCTCTCTTACTTTCATATCCGATCGACCAACACCATATCGTGAATTTTTTAATTGTTTCGGGTGTAGAGACCTCAACTAGGCGTCCAGCACTTTCGGCATCTTTCGTGCGATAACGAAATTCAGTAAACCACTTTTTTACCATTAAAATTTATGATGCAGAGTTGCCTTAGTATTTATCATGCTTAGCCTTGGTTTAGGTGATGGTTTTTTAAGAAAAAAATAATACTTAATGCACACGAAATTCCTTGTTTTCCATTTTCTCCTCAAGTCACGCTACATGGCTGTCAAACACAAACTAAATGATGCAGCATGTTCAAATTTTGAGAGGAGTCAACTGACAGATTCCTTTTTTACAATTAAGAGACAGGTAATTGAAATAGTCACGGACTTATTGACCCTCCCTAGTATAAAATATAAAAAAATTCTGACATCATATTTACACATTACAACTTGATACCGAAAAAAAAAATAATTTTTTCCGAATTTGAAAATAAAATAAAAATTCTCAATTTCAATTGTTCTTTTCCGAATTTCAAATGAAAATTCTCATTTTAAATTTATGTTTTCCGAATTTGAAATTAAAAATCTCATTTTCAATTGGGATTTTCTGAATATCAAATGAAAATTCTCAATTCCAATTGAATTGAAAAGTTCTCATTTACAATTGAAAAATGTGTAAATAAGAAAAATTTTAACGGTTGTATCTCTTATAGGTTGAAATTGGCGGATTTTGAAAAAAAATTTAGTTTTGGGTCACAAATTTCTTATAATTTTTTCTTAAAAATACAATTCGTAGAATATTTTCTTGTATTTAATTTCAGATTATTTCTTTGGGTTGCTTATTTACAATTTTTTTATAACATAATAGTTATAACTGTTAAAATTTTAATTTTTAGCCCTCATTTACTATTTTTAGAAACAAAAGCTATTTTAATATAATAATAATTACCTTACTCTTAAAAATTTTAATTTTGGGATTTGAGATCTGCATTTCATAAATTTGTTAGAATCAAGTTACAATTGGTTATCTATGTTATAAAATTTTCATATTTAGACATCTATATATGTGTAAAGAAATACAAAAAACTATTTTCAATTGAATTTTTATAATTTTTAAAAAAGTTTGATATATTAACCCAAAACACCACATCTTAAAGTTATCAGATTTCGCTAAAATTTTCAGCTTTTACTTTTTTGACGACAGAGAACCATTTTGGGATCGCAAAAGAACAGTGTATGGGCCACTCTAATATACTCTTTTATGAACTTTTGCAGAGTTTTTTTGTCAATATTCAAGGCGTCCTATATTTGCAGCAGAGATGGTCTAAATTAAAAACGTTTTGATGAATGATCACTTGAATATACAAGAAATGCCTCTCCATGATTTTGACTAAATGGAAAGCAATTTATTAACAGCATGTTTCAAGTGTTTTTATTTTTTTTTGGAAATTATGAACCAGTCGTAAAAGTGCTAGTACTGGAACATAGTTTTAAAATCACTCAACACTCTCATTAACTACAGTGCTGGACATCATCAGTGACCACGTAAAGCGAGGACAGAATCATAAATCGACACATATACAAACACACACACATCCATAAATATGAATTGCAATAAAAGCATTACAGCTGCCTTCGTGTTGCAAGTGTGTATGTGTGTTGCAATTCTTTTAACCACAATTTACTGAGTGCATACAACCACACAAAACACACATACTCACAGAGATACATACATACTCAAATACAAAAACAACCTCATACAATAGACAATTGTTTTGTTTCGTTTGTTGTTTTTTTTTTGTTGTTTTTTTTCCACTGGTTATTATAGTGGCTAACATACTTTTCCTTCATCATGTTCTTCATCTATTGCCGCTGCTTGCTGCTGCCACATTTCTATTTCTATTGCATTTTCTGTTTTCATAGCTTATTTTCTGTATGTTTGAGTAACTGTGTATTTTATTTTTGTTACAGCTGTGGTTTAAATGGTTAGAGACTCATCTTTAAACATAATTTCAGCCTGCATCTCATGCATAATTTTAGTTGAAATTTTGGTTTGAAGTCAGTTAGTAAAATCTGGTGTGTTGTAGATTTGTGAGTTGGAAAAATAAAACACAAACAGAGCAAAAAAACAAACAAGCAAAAAATTTAGTTAAAAAAAAATAATAAAAAAAAAACTTGAAATAACCAAAACTGCCGTACGTACATCAGTCTTCATTTTATTGACATTTTGCAGTGTGTCAGACCATGTGTGAGTGTATGTATTAACATGACTCTACTGTTTTTGTATGTATAGATATGTGTGTGTGAATGTGTATTGAATAAATACACACACTGTGATATGTATTTAAAACTTAAACTCAAATACACTCATCCATATAAACAAACAAAACATTCATTCCTTCATTCATTTAGCCATATATCCGTCCGTTTTCGTCCGTCCAACCATCTACAATCCAACAGTCGTCCTACAATCCAGAGTATATATGCAGTTTTATAATGAACATTTACAATGTAGTTGCACTCGTACTCGTATTCGTACTCTACTTAAATTATATTTGTTCATTCATAAAACTCTTGTGTATGTATTTGTTTATAACAACGAGTGTGAGTGTGTTTGTATTTGTGTTGGCATCTGTGTATGTTTGTATAAGTGTGTACTTTCGGATATTTGTGAGTTGTTTAAATGTGAAAACTTTCGAAATTTACGTGCTTTAAAAAACACACTTACATACTTACACACTAACCAAAATATAGTCGTCTTTTTTTTGTTGTAACACAAAAACTTTACTTTATTCAAAATTCAGTTTTGCGGGTATCGCTTGGTTGTTTTTTGAAAGGTACAAAAAAAATGTAGTTGAAATATGAAGTAGCCTAACTTTTTGATATGAACTATCAAAAGTAACTACTAACATTAAAAACAAAAACTCGAAATGTGTACTAGAGATAAGTTGGAAATGTGTATTCGTTGCACTTTTTATGATTTTTTCAAAAAAACTGCATATAATGTCAAAAGAAATGTTCAATTGATATAAATCAAGTAAGAGTGCAGTATTCGAAATTTATACACTGTTAGTATACAGTAAAACTAAAATTAAAGAGTAGGAGTGTTATATTCGGCTGTGCCGAATCTTGTATACCCACCATCAATATGTAGTTTTGCCATTCTATGGGGACTTGAACAGTTATTGTACGAACTGTATAGAATTTGATAGAGTGAGTAATTTCTTAAAACTGACTTATGTTAATATCATTTTCCAAATTCACAATTGGTGTCGTAGCGTTGTATCGTTGTATGTCGTAATTGTTTTATTAATGTTTTGTTTTTGTTTCCAAACATTTTTTTGAAAAATATTTATGGCATACGATGCTACAACACTACGATATCAATTGTGAATTGTTCAATTATATGTAACTTATTTATTGACAATAAAATATTTTTTCTGTCAATTATGGACCGATCATCACAGAACTTGGTATAAATATTTAGATTCACATAAAACTTGTTTATGTACAATTACATGATTTACATGATTTTCGCCATACTTTGCAGTGTAATTTCAGAGTACTTAGAACTAGTTTGTGGAAAATTTTATCAGGATTTGCGAACAATCAACATATTTATGACAGCTCGAACAGTATTCCGGAGGGACGTTTGTATAGGGGCTAGGTGAAATCCGATATTACCCATTTTCAATATCAAACAAACCTGATCAACAGATAGTATTTGTCAGTAGGCTAGCTCCTTTCGTTCGTGCCCTATCGAAAGGGTTAACTGTCAAACGCTCACTATTTGACATTTATGATCAGTATACATACTCTGGCAAATCATCATGTATAGATGATATCCAAATTTACTTTGGAAATCTGTCACCGATTCGCGCAACATATTGACGACTGTTTTATCGCAAAATTGTATTAAGCGATGAGGCTAATTTTTGGCTTAATGGAGTTAGACCATTTCACAACGGACCCTACAGACTCCATTACATTCAGAAAAATGTACGGTAATGTTTGTCTTACCACATCAATAGGGTTTTGTATGAACAACTTGTAAACAGCTGTCAAAATCATGAACAAAATTAACCCAAATTTAAACAAAATTGTGTTTTTGCCCATTTATGAAGAAGGGCCTATAATTGATCATAAACCAGTTTCAAAAAAATACATTTACCAACATACAGTTGCGAGAAAAAAAATGCAACGCTATGTTATGTGATCTTTAATTGGTATGATTTCTCTTATAACGGATTCCAATTCACCACTTGCTATTTATAAATTCTTTGTGGTCGTACACAGAAAAAATTATATTTCAATTCAAACATTTATCCCATATTGAACTGGTTTCAATTATTTCATAATTAAATCAAGTATTCATTTGCTCAAAAACAAAATTTCTTGATATTTTCTATTGAATTTTGAGTTTTGAATTTGATTATTTAAACAATTGAATATACAATTTTCGTTATTGGTTGAGTTTCAAATGCAAAAATTATTGAATAGATAATTTTCGTAATTGAAACACAAAAAATAACAAAATTGTGTTTTCAATTACGAAAATTATCTATTCAATAATTTTTGTATTTGAAATTCAACCAATAACGAAAATTGTATATTCAATTGTCAAAATAATCAAATTCAATAGAAAATATCAAGAAATTTTGTTTTTGAGCAAATGAATACTTGATTTAATTATGAAATAATTGAAACCAGTTCAATATGTGATAAATATTTGAATTGAAAAGGTTTAAAAAATAGTTTTTTCTGTGTAGTCAAACAATTTTAGTAAAATCAGTGGTAAATTTGTGTAAATATTTTAAAAAATAATTATTTAACATGGCTACGAGATTCTATGTACATATGTTATATTTTTTTAAATCGGAACACAAACGAAGAAATAGGATCGTTTTAAACTCCTGACTATGGGGACTCCTGACTATGCACCTGGTGGGTCCTGAGATCCAAATTCAATACTTAAACTCGACAATACTTTCTCCTTGCGCATATCAAATTTAATTCAAATCGGCTAACCGTTTAGAAGTTACAGATTTATTTCCCTTTTTTTCTATACTACTGTGCGTTGCATTTTTTATTCTCGGTAATGTAAATGTCTTATAAATATCTATATCTAGCCAAATTTTTACTCAGATCAGTTGTATGTATGCAAAAATCATGCTACTGGATATTAGGGGCATGACTTAAACATGTAGGATTTGTAATCAAAGTCCATATTAAACTGATTCGTTTGATATGTGTATTGGCCAGACATGAAACCTTAATATTCCACCACGTCAACGCTCGGCAACATATTGCAATACTTGTTAAAAAGTATAGGGAATGAAGTGGTTGGGCATACACTTCACTTTGGAAGAATCTATATGTTTAGCTCGGAATCTATATGTTGCTCGAAAAAGATGGGAAAAGGTCATAGCTAACAATGACAAATGTTTTAAAATAAAATCTATAAATTAAAAAAAAATTGCATTTTTTAGTCATATACCAATATTTTGAGCGGCTACCGATTAGAATACACGTTTGAGGATATAAATTGTTTGTTTAATTCTATGTTATATTGTGCAAAGAAATATTTATACTAGAATTAGCTAAGAGCACAGAAAACAGTTGACGACCATAAAACTAGATATTGGGAGTATTTTCAGGCCTACAAAATTTATCAAATCATTTGACGATTGCTTTTTTATAGCAATAGGATGTTTTTTATTCTTCAAATTAAATCTAGAGAACAATAACTAGTTATTACTGTTTTAAAATATAAAAATATACATTTTATTAAGTTTTCTTTATTTCCAACAAAGTCCCGATTCAAAAACTATTTCATGGTTTTCCTAAATAAACTTTATTTTAATACAATTACTTCTTTGTTTTTATAAACTGTATAAATATTTTTGTCAGTTTTTTTGCTTCAATTCAGAATTATATATATATTTAACTCTAATATCTAAGCCCATATTCAAGTTTATTTAAAACTTTTGTTACGTTTTCCTTTTTCGGTTTTAGCTTTAATCTGTTAGAAATGTTTTTTTTTTTGCTGCGGTTGTGGTATTTCGCATGCAAAAATAATTAAATAACAGTAAAAAGGTTTGGTAAAACAAAATACATAAAATTACACAATTTAAATTTAGAGAGCAAAAAAAAATTCCTTTTAATGGTTGTTTTATGCGAGTAACATTGGTCACACAGTACAAGGGGGTATTAGGAAAGGAGTGATGGAAAAATAAATGGAAATTTTATAAGAGTGGAAATGTAATAAACATTTTTTATAGAGTTTAGTGCATATATTTGTAATTATAGTTTTTACAGTTTTTTGCTTGGGTAAATAACAAACAAATGATTAAATACTTAGCTTGAAAATGGAAGAAATGTTTCCTAATTAGTTATTTAAAAAAACTTTCTGTACACAGACAAAATTATATTACAATTCAAACATTTATCCCATATTGAACTTGTTTCAATTATTTCATAATTAAATCAAGTATTCATTTGCTCAAAAACAAAATTTCTTGATATTTTCTATTGAATTTTGAGTTTTGAATTTGATTATTTTAACAATTGAATATACAATTTTCGTTATTGGTTGAATTTCAAATACAAAAATTATTGAATAGATAATTTTCGTAATTGAAACACAAAAAATAACAAAAATGTGTTTTCAATTACGAAAATTAGCTAGTCAATAATTTTTGTATTTGAAATTCAACCAATAACGAAAATTGTATATTCAATTGTTAAAATAATCAAATTCAAAACTCAAAATTCAATAGAAAATATCAAGAAATTTTGTTTTTGAAACCAGTTCAATATGTGACAAATATTTCAATTGAAACTGTTTAAGAAATAGTTTTTTCTGTGTACTATAGAATCTATAGTATAGATACATAACAGTGTATTTATTTTTTCACTAACATTCGTCTTATGTGTTTTGTTATATAATTTTTTTGTTTTAATTGGCCCTAGAGTCAGCTAGAACATCAATCATTATTAATTAATACTTTCACTATTAATTACAAGACAAATTAAAAGAAAATACAATCAAATTAATAGCCACATGTTCAATCAGAATGAGTGTAATCATAAGAGAATGCTGATTAATTAAATGTATGTATCTAATCCATCAATCATTTTGTCAATAAAAAATTGATGTACAGCATGTGTACTCCGAACTGCATGAATATTGAAATATCTTAAATAATGTAATGTTCTTCTTAAAGAATCACATTTTATTAATTTCAAAATGTAAAAGAGTGCTTATTTTTGAGTTTTTTAATCTCAGTACTAACGTAGCCCAACATAGATGCAATGTCACCATTATTTCAGACTTGATAATATAAACACAGAAACATTATAAAAATTGCATTCATTAATATATATATTCTGGAACCTCATAAGAGTCTGAGACAGTCTAACTATATCCGTCCGTCCGTCCGTCTGTGTATTGAAAACACGAAAGGGCCCAAATCAAGGATATTTTCCACAAATACTACTCTTTGTTGATAAGGTTTGCTTGGTATTGAAAATGTGCAATATCGGTCCATGATTTCACTTAGCCTCCATAAAAATGTTTCTCCGGAATACTGTTTGAGCAGTCATAAATATTGTTACGTTTTTATCTATTCAAAAACCGATCATTTATTTTCTTTAAATAAACTTGATTCTTTTAATTGAAAATAAAAGCGATCAGCAGTTTAAAAATCGTATCAGCTCTTTATTTTAATTAACACAATAATTTAAATACACGCAGAGACAAAAAAATATGGTTGGGCATGGTTACTGTAACCATTTCAATATTGTTACAAGTTTTTTAAGTATATTATAGTCACAGTAACCATTTACATGATTGTGGTAACCATAATATGGTTAATTTATGATTCACATGATTGTATCAACCATATATATGGTTACAGTAAACAAATATATGTTTGTGACAACCATTCATATGATGAAGGACTTATCATATTATGTTGCTCTCGGCTTAAGGCTTATCATAATATGAGAACAACATATTATGATAAAAGTATTCATCATAAATATGGTTGCCACAAACATATATTTGTTCACTGTAACCATATATATATGTTTGATACAATAATCTGAATCATAAATTAACCATATTATGGTTAGCACAATCATGTAAATGGTTACTGTGACTATAATATTGTTTATAATCTTGTAACACTATTTAAATGGTTACAGTAACCATGCCCAATTATATTTGTTCTCTGCGTGTAGTCACTCTATTTTAATACATACCCCTTTAAAAACACTCTTTATATTAGGTGTATAAGTTAAAAATGCGGGATTTTTTTTTCAAATTTTTAGCTTTTATTTTGAAACATTTGTAAAATATAAATGTATTCAAAGTATTGGCAACATATGGATTCCGAGCCAAAAGAACTGCTCATCTTTTGAGGCCAAGCACGAATCTACTAATTTCGGATACTCAGTTCTCTAGTGCTCCGTATCCCGTGCTGCATCGATCGAAACAAATGATAGTCGGACGGGACAAGGTCTGTACTATAAGGCCGGTTAGACAAAACTTCTTTTCCACATCTTTCTAAATAATTTTTATCGGGTAACATGCAAAACGTGGTAGAGAGTTGTCATGATGAAATATTACGGTGTCATGTCTGACCGCATATTCTGGGCGTTTTTCGACCAATGCTCGCTTCAAACAAATCAGGTGAGTTCGGTACATGTTCACTGTGATGGTCGGGCCAGATTTCAGAAAGTTCACCCTCTTGCTCCCTCAAATACACAGAATTACCTTAGCGCTATGGATATTTGGTTTTGGTGTCGATTCGGCTGGTTGGACGAGCTTCACATACGATATCTTACGCTTCGGGTTACTGTAGTGGATCCGTTATTCATGTAAGTACTGATTCGGTACAAAACTGATTTTCTTAATAGCGTTCAAGCAGCATTCCCGCATCTGATGCTTTGTTGGCACAAAATTCGACATTTTCGAATCAAAAAAAAACGATGTTGTTTACACTATAATGTTCAATAACTAAGTGAACATAAATGATAGATATGTAACCTTCAAATTTACTTATAAGTTATTAGAAACAAAAACCGCTTTCAAATGCCCTTTGTTGTGAATCCCAATGTTTTAAGTAATTTACAAGAATACGCAGGAGATACAATTGATATTAAATCTAACAGCACCTACGATATACTAACTACTCTGCAACTTGCTGTTACTATTTATATATACAGTGCCATCTTCTAGTAGTTTCATGAACAATCTAACGGAAGAAAACTAGAATGTTCAATTTCCACAATGATCACCTGGAGCTTATAGCAGCTATTATGTTAATGTTAGTAGCTTTAACAGCTAATGTTCTCATACATATAAACAATGTTAATAACAGTGTGTTACCAACATTGATGATAAGTAGAATTTTCAACTGCACAGAAAAAACTATTTTTTAAACCGTTTCAATTCAAATATTTATCACATATTGAACTGGTTTCAATTATTTCATAATTGAATCAAGTATTCAAGTGCTCAAAAACAAAATTGTCTGATATTTTCTATTGAATTTTGAGTTTACAATTTGATAATTTTGACAATTGAATATACAATTTTCGTTATTGGTTGAACTTTAAATACAAAAATTATTGAACAGATAATTTTCGTAATTGAAAACACATTTTTGTTATTTTTTGTGTTTTCAATTACGAAAGTTATCTATTCAATAATTTTTGTATTTAAAGTTCAACCAATAACGAAAATTGTATATTCAATTGTCAAAATTATCAAATTCAAAACTCAAAATTCAATAGAAAATATCACAAAATTTTGTTTTTGAGCACATGAATACTTAATTCAATTATGAAATAATTGAAACCAGTTCAATATGTGATAAATGTTTGAATTGAAATATAGTTTTTTCTGTGTGAAGGAAATTAAATTTACATGCAGCCGTTACAGACCGTTGAATTCAAATTGATAATGCAATTTCGTAAAAGTACTTATGTTTATTATGTGACAATCCTGATAAAATTATGCACAAACTAGTTCTAAGTACTCTGATATTATATTGTTAGTTATGGCGAAAATCGGGCAACATTTATTTTATTTTTTTTTTTTTTTGCAACAAATTGAGATTATTTTCCTCCTAAAACCTCAAGTAATAAATATAAAGCAGCTCGAATTTGTCCATATGAAAAACATGCCTATCTCTTTTTTCTGAAAACAAAAACAAATGCCTTCCTCGAGTGCAGAGCAGATTACATTTACCGCCAAAAGATACACACTCACTCACATCCTTAGTGTGGCGTTAAATTATTTGTAATTTTAAGAATCACTCGGAAATATTTCATTAAATTAAAAGATACAAATAAACACCAGCGCAAAACATCCTTCGACACAACTGAAAAACTAAAATAAATAAATAATAAAAAAAAACTGTGAATGTGATGTAAAACAAAAAAAAAGGAATGAATGATATTGCGGGTTCCCTTGAGCTCTAAGCCTTAAGTAATTTTTGTTGTTTTTACAGTTGACGATAACCTGACCCAGATTGTGGTGTAAAAACCACAAACTTTTAATCACTGAATTTATGTATGTATGTGATTCTATTTAAACATCTTTCATCTCTTACTTGCACTAAATTAAAATTAAAATAAAAGATGAAAAACTAAACTAAACTATTATATTTGCCATTCATTTACTTTTACATAGATAGATATTCATTTCACTTACACATTCATATACATACATATGTGATGAATAGTAATAGAAAGTTTTAATTGCATTCTTAAAAATAAAAAAAAGATATTTTTATTTTATTATCATAATATATGACACAAGGATATCGTCTAGGTCGACCTACTTGTTAGTAGTCGAGCTATAGGTTAAAATGGTCAAAAATGGTCAGGACATATTGTTGAATTCAAAATGGTCTATCTATTTATTATAGATGTTAAATCTGAGTTTTACGATGTTAAATCTGCTTTAAATTAAACAGGTTAACGGAACAGGTGACTGGTTTTATACTTCTGAAGAGATCTAGGAAAAAAACGAACACTGCTCACTAGTCATTGTAAAAATCAAAATTATGCATGTAAACATTAAATGCAAGTAACTAAAAAATATGCAGTTATTTACCATATAATAAACATGTCATTATTAGATTACTTCTAAGTAATGCAGGTATGAAGTAGTCATTGAAATGTATGTTTATAAGTAAAAAGTCAATGACATGATTTTGAAGTAATACACCAGCAAAACTGTAAATTACAAATTACTGACTTGAAATCACTTTGGTTTAAAGTGAAAATCTTTCAGTAGTCAGATATTATTTCGCATATTTTGTTTGAACAATGTGATCGTACCTTACCATAGCCACATTTTCAGTTTTTAAATTCGTAATTTGAAAATTTTTTATTCAAATTAGCAGAATCTGTAAATAGCTCAAAAATGAATTTCGAGCTCCCGGATTTTTCCAAAATATTCAAGAACCAAGCAAAATGTTTTTTTTAAGTGCCACCAGAGGGTGTTTTCGAAAAATTGTCTGGATTTTATCGCTTTTTTGGGGGGAAAATTTACGAAATTGATACCTGGGGACTCAAAATTAATTTTGGTTTCTTCGGCAAAGTTTCTTGGAATGCCTCATAGAACAAGAATCGCGATGCGCCTTTGTATATTTTTCATTCCGTTCGTACAAACATTCTGGATCGTTATCCGTCTGTCTGTTGAAATCAAATTTCCAAAGCCTCAAGTGACCTTCATACATGACACATCAATATATCCGCTATAGTCCAGCTTAGGTTGCCATTTAAAATTAAAGAAATCGGTCCACAAACGGTTGAGATACAAGCAAAACACTGCGACTACTATGATTTGTTCACCAATATTTAATTCTCCAAATATAGTCTTTAATATTTATCGAAGTGAAGGGTAAATAAGATTTTGCATTGCCGAAATAGCACATTTACTTGTTATTTCTCAAATGGGGAAAAGTAAATTATTCATTTATTTTGTGAATTTTTAAAATTATATTGGGTGTATGACATAAAAATTCGTAGTTTTTTTTTTAAATTTTTAGCTTTTATTTTAAATTTATTCAAAGTATTGGCCATTGTTTGGTATGACCCTTTCCCATCTTTCTGGCAACATATGAGTCCGATCCAAAAGAACGAATCAAGACAATACCAGATACTCTGTTTCAAAGTGAAGCATATCCCAGACAGAGAGTTCGTCATAGATCTAAACAAATAGTAGTCGGACCAGGCACGGTCTGGACTATAAAACGGGTGAGACAAAAATTCGCAACCACTTCATTCCAAATACTTTTTAACAGGTATTGCGTTGTTATGATGGAATATTACGGTTTCATGTCTGGCCGCATAGTCTGGGCGTTCCCTGAGATGGTCTGGCCAGATTTTTGCAGCACATAGGACCCTTTTGCTCCTACCAAATACAGAGAATTTCATTAGCTCCCTTCACGCACAGAAAAAATATAGTTGTGAAGGTTTACTGTAACCATTTAAATAGTGTTACAAGTTTTTTAACAATATTATAGTCACAGTAACTATTTACATGATTTTGGTAACCACAATATGGTTAATTAACGATTCACATGATTGTATCCACCATATATATGGTTGATACAATTGATAAGTCCTTCATCATATAAATGGTTGTCACAAACATATACTTGTTTACTGTAACCAAATATATGGTTGATACAATCATGTGAATCGTAAATTAACAATATTATGGTTACCACATTCATGTAAATAGTTACTGTGACTATAATATTGTTTAAAAACTTGTAACAATATTGAAATGGTTACAGTAAACATGCACAACTATATTTTTTCTCTGCGTGTGGATAGTTAGCTTTAGTGTCTATTCGGCAGATTGACCGGGCTTCACATACGACCTATTACGCTTCGGTTTATTGTGAAAAAGGATTTTCTTTTATAGCGTTCAATCATCATTTCGGACATGCTACATAGTCTTTCAGGGTCTATCAGCTTCATTTCGTATGGTTTTGGATGAATCCTGATGCTCGCAAACGTTTTGAAATTGCTGATTGATTTTGAAAGGTCTTGTTGAATTTTACAGCAATCTTCATTGAGTAATACCTCCACATCTTGGTCTTCACACTTTTTTGGCTGGTCTGGTCTATCTTTGTCTTCCGTTTCAAAATCACCACTTGTGAACCGCATAAAACATTTCTCGCATGTTGAAAGGAGGAACGCTATCCAGGCTACTGGAACTCACATATGATGACTGACTATTATTGGAGCATTCAGATCAGCTCTCTTACTTCAACTTAATAAAATAGGATAAACTTTAAACATACTGTGTTTTATTGTAAAAAAGGCAGATGAGCCATATTTTCCAAACTAGCTGATACAGAAATTTTGATCATCGATTTGAAATCGTCATTAAAAATTAGACTAGTGTCATGTAACATAACACAATCATCGGAAGTGTGTGTTATTGTTCAGAAAACAAGGATTTCACAAACACAATTGTTTTTCATCCAAAAATCCTACTTAAAAACAAGTAAGAGATCTATATTCGTCTGTGCCGAATCTTATATAGAGTAACTTCGGGTAATGTGGACTACCGTTTTGTTTTTTCTAAATTTTGGCCACAATATATATGGATATTAAAAAAGTTGTGAAGCAATAAATTAGCTAATGTATTCTCTAATTGTTTTTGCAGTTGAAAATTTTTTCCGTCAAAGGATAAAAAGTTTATGTGAAAATATTGTAAGGAACCCAAAAACCAGCATTAAAAAAAATGGAGGGTAATATGGACCACTATATGAGGGTAATGTGGACTAGTATTTAATACATAAAATTCATGAACCAGCTAATCATGAATGATTAAAAAATTTAATTTCAATATATTTTTATTAATACAAACTAAAAAGTCGCGTTCTTGGCTTAGACAGATTGCTTACAAAGTACATAGTTATTGTCGGGTAATATGGACCAGTAGTACATAATCAAGTAATTTAAGTGGTCCACATTACACGAACTTGGGTTACAGTGGTAAAAAATTATTTTTACCTAATAATCTAAATTTGCTTAAATTCTTACCAAATATATGCAAAACTACGTGTCCACTTTAATTATATAAAACAACCAAACATTAAATTCTACCAAGTAACTGTACCAAATTTTGTTTCTTACTTGAGCCGAAAAAAATGTTGAGCACGCGCATTAATTTCAATACAAGAATAAAAAGCCAACATATCAATTACTCATGAAAGCAAATGTGCAATTGTTGTTTCAAACTAATTGTAAAATGTACGACAAATCAGTTTTATCATACCTTCAATAGTTTCTGAAAAAAGACACTGGTCCACATTAGACGCATAGTCCACAATACCCGAAGTTACTCTACCTTTCACCAAATTATACTTTAAAACAAAAGTTTTAAATATTTTTAGGAAAACAAAATTCTTTTATTCATTTTAAAAATTTATTAATGAAATAGTGTATGGCTAAGAAATTTTTTTAAAAGTTTGAAAAAAAAAATAGTTTTTAGTTTATTAGTGAAAAAAATTTTGTTTGATGAAAAAAAAATCGGTTAAAAAATATTTTTCTAGATTTTGAACCATTGTAGGTCCGACTTACTATACGTCGCACAGAGGCGCCAAACATACTAATTTTGCGGATTAATTGAAAAAACAAATTTCAAGTATCGTGAAAACTGAAAGTGCCAGCTTAAAGAGCACAAAATTCTACATCAGCAAGCAAAAAATTAATGTGCAATATTAAAAGGTATTTTTTTTTAAAAACCTAAAAAAATTAAAAAATTGCACAAATAAATACTATTTGTGATAGTTAATTTAAAAAAATTAACAAATCTAATTATGCAACCATCAAGTTCAGGTATTTATTGATTTGTTTTGGTTAAATTTAAATTTGAATTATTTGTGGAATTAATTGATATTAGTTTTTATATTGGAAGTGCAAAAAAAAATGGATTTTGTCAGTTCAAATGGACATAAAGTTATTAGCTGGGCTCAGCTGGGCAGAGAATTTAATATAATTTAAAAGGCGTTGTTTCAGAAAAAATTAGGTTGCGCATCGCTGCGCCTCATAAGTTATATGTAAATTAGTAAAAGCTTCACCCTTTAAGTCTACCATCAAAAAGGACTTTGCGATTCTGATAAACGTTTTATTGCTGTCGTTGTTGTTGTTGTTGTTGTTATTGTCATTGTTTTTTTTTTGTTTTATAAGAGATGTGCAAGTGTTGTGATTAATAATACGAGAGTCACGTGTGAGTCAGGCCTGGACGTGGCTATATTCTTGTATTATAATGATTTAAACAATAATAAACTTTTACCAATTACTTTTCTTTATTTCAGTTTAGTTTTCCTTCCATTGATATTCTAATCGCGAATGAATAGCAAGCGGAATTTTAACAATTTAACTCTCATGCACTCATGCTAGTATATGCTTGTTTAAAAGTTTTTTTTGTGATTAATTCGAAATTTTTTCTTGTGGTTAATACGAAGTCATCCGATAGCAGCCAATTTAGCTTAATAAAAAAATCATGTCAGTGAGCGCGATCTTCGAGAATTTTAAAGTTTTATATCGGGAGCCAGTTATCACTCACGTTCAGATCTGTAGTTTTTATATTGTCTCATTTCAAATATTGTGTTGTATAAATTTCAAAGCAGTGCATTTAAACTTTGCAAGTCTTTTAGTGGCAGGAGTTGGGAAAGATCTCTATTATTCAACCTTCCATTACTAGTTAATATAATGATATCATCTTAAAACAATATGGTATTTTTTTATCAAAAACATGCATAAATTTAGTGTGTCTCACTGATGTAGTTCTATAGATATAGGAGAATTAATAATTCATTTGTATAATCTTCCGATTTTGGCGGAACGTGTAGTTTGTTTTTAGAGTTACCCGCAGCAAATTTAGTGTGCATACTATTGTAGTTCTATAGATATAGCACAGTTAATAATTATTTTATATGGTGGGTAATTGACTTCCCCCTCCTATATCCCTAAAATTTTGTTAAAATATGCGGATTGGTCTAAGGGCTACCCACGTAAAATTTTGCGAGCCTCGCTATTATTGTTGTTGAGATATTAATAAATCCGTAAAAAAGGGGCATTTGACCACACTGTGCGTCGATGCAAAAGTCTTTGAAATATATGTATATCATTCGATATCGATGTTGTCTATATAAATGAATTAGTAATCCAGAAATAGATATAAAATTGAGGTTGTCCTGGTTTTTTTTCCTTATATCTAAGCCATTTGTGGACCGATTTTCTCGATTTTAAATAAAACCGACCCGGTTCGGTTTTATTTAAAACGGATATATTGATGTATGAATCATGTATGTAAGTTATTTGGAGGCTACGGAAAGTTGATTTCAACGTACAGACGGACAGACGAACATGGCTGTATCAACTCCGCTATCTATAACGCTCCATTATATATATACTTTGTGGGGTCGCAAATGAAAAATGTATAAATTACAAACAAAATGACAGATTTATACACTAAAATTTTTTTTATTATAATACATGATAAAACTCTTTATAATTCTTAAAAAAACGCAGCAAAAATATAATAAATAATTTCATGGAATTAAATATCAAAACAACATTTTATCTTCACTCATATAAAACTCATCAACAACTATTTTGGTCTTATCAACATTTCAGCATATTTCAATGAATAATTCAAACCATGCCAAGAATTCCAAATTATACCCTTATCTTTCTCCTTAATACTCGTAATATTTGATTGATGCACATAGGGTCCAGTTAAATGTCTAAATATAAATAATAATAACAAATTTTATTAAAAAAAACAACAAAAGAAAAAAGCCAATACTTACGAATTATAGCATGACGAAAACCACCAGCCACCCTGAAACACTTTTGCACAATGGGACGTTGTTGTATTATCATTATCACGATCATAGGTAGAAAATCCACAATTCAAATGTTGAGAAAGTGAATCATTGGCATCACCCTGAAATTTGTCAATCTTTTTAATTTGATAGTTTTCGTTTTCACTGCCAATCACAAAATCACTGTATTTAGCGTAACGGGTTTGATTATCGAAATCCTGTAAAATGATTAACAGCTCATGAGGATCAGCATATGTGGTGAGGGCATGAAGTTTCTCTAGACCAATGAAAAATTCTCCATTAACATTGCCAAACCCGGTTTTATAATCATGCCAACTGAGATTAAAGTTCTGAGAACCATCTTGTCGCCGTAAAATTGTCTGCCAATTGCGATTTTGTTTTAATGAAACGACATTGAAATTTTGTAAGTTCTCCATAGCTAGGGAAGTGTTTTTTGTTATAATTTCTTGCAATTCCATTCTAAAATAAATTGAGCTTTTAAGTGCTTTTAAGAATTTAATAGATTTTTATTATAAAATTACTTTTTGAATACTTCCTGTTCCATTTGCCACAATAGCTTTTCAGTTTTTAAATCTTGCTGCTGTAGCAGTTCTCGTATTTCCAATTTGAAAGCCAGTAAATTTGATTTTCTTATATTTTCCAGGCTATGGAGTCTGAAATTAATGAAAACCTTATTAAATAGTATCTTGAAAATTAAGTATCTTTTTGCTAAATACTTACTTTTTGTTAAAAACTATAAATTGTTGCTCAATATTTTGTATTTCCCTTATAACCCAATTTAATTTATCAAATAAAGCCATTGTCACCATGGAATTATATTCATCATTTTTCTGTTAGAATAAATAATTACAAGCACAAATTAACAATGATTATTTTGTTTATATAAAAAAAGGTTGGGGATATATTGATATTGTAATGCCGTTTATAACACATCAAAGTATTTGTCGCAAACCCACATTAATATATAAATTCTGGGTACTCATAAGATTCTAAGATGATCTAGCTATGTCCGTCCGTCCGTATGTCTGTCTGTTGAAAACACAATTTTCCACAAATACTCTCTTTTAATAAGGTTAAAAAAACACTCTTCCTTGTTACCTCTAAAGTCGTAGCCGTTATATATTGCATTGCAGTAAATACAAATACGAAAATTGTAAATTTTTTTATAAAGTATATCATATTTTATTTCGCCGTTTATTTTCACAATGTTTAATTGCTATGTTTCAAGTCAAACTAAATACAAAATCTTTAAATAAAATATTTTATCAGCATTGTTTTAATGGAAAAAAATTGTTCAGCCCTATTGTAGAAACGGCGAATAAAATTGCAAAAAAATATTTGTTGAATAATTGTTCAAAATTGTTTGACACACTTCAAGTTTACTTGGGCAATTCTTCAGTTTGTTGATGAGAGTGGAGATCGGAAAGTTTTTCCTCATTTTCTTCCTCTCTCTTCTATACACTCAAGTACAGTAGTTTTCGCTTAATTGATTTTCGAAAATGTTTCAGTTTTTGCTGCAATTATCCGAAAAATCATTTACCCGATATTCTGTTAATTGATTCAGCAACTCAATTAAAAGACACCCGTTTAATTGCTCCAATGAAGCAATTAAACGTTCATATATTAATATACAAATAAAATGCATTATTGCAAATACATTGCCCCAATTTTATTGTTTTAAATCATTTATTAGAAACAATGTTTATAACAATAACTTCTTAAAATAAACAATACCAAAAAGTAAATAAAAGGTAAAAGGAAAATATTAAATTAACTTCACATAAAAATGAGATCGATATGTATAACACAGTACAACATTTTTCAGTTCATTGCTTTGTGACTCAATTCTGACAATTGCACGTGAAAGAAGCCCCAAAAATAAGAACTTCTGCATCATTAGTTTTGTCAAGTAATTTAATGTCCATGCGATCTTTTTTTTGCTCAAGGTGGATTTTTATCACTTTTTCTATATTTTAACACGGTTATATCTCGGTATACCTTACGGAATATCTCTTTTGTGTCTGAAGCAATGGAGAAAAAAAAGCGGAACATACCTACCCGAAAAAAGTGCATCCAGTGCCTTAAAAATTGCAAAAATTTTAATTTTTTACCAATTTTCACCTGTTTTGCTCAATAACTGGATTACTTTTCTGCTTTGCAATCGACTTTTTTGTTTGATAATTATGCGGATTTTTTTGTATTGTTTTCAAAAATAAATTCTTAATACATAAGTCAATTAAGAGGGTAACGCAAATAAACGAACTCAATTAAACGAAAAGTTTATTGAATATATTGTATGGAATTTAATGTTAGCGTTTTTTCTTGATCAAATAAGCGGGCAAATCAATAAAGCGGGGGACAATTAGGCGGAAACTACTGTACATATTGCAGCACCTCTGGTAGTGAGTAGGGGATTGACCCAAACGAAAGGATATAGCTGGACAAAATTGTCCTTAAATACTCTATCTTTATAAGGTTTGTTTGATATTGAAAATGGGCACTATCGGTTGATGACGTCACCTAGTCCCCATAACAATTGGCCCCCGGAATACTGTTTGAGCATTCATAAATATGTTAATTATGCAGCAATCCTGATAATATTTTGCACAAATTAGAAAATGTCTTGAACATTCATAACTGTCCTATAATAAAACTGTGCTAGTTGAAATAACTGTCATGCGGGACAGCTTTTGTTTTCGTTATTTCGAAATTTGAGGAGGTTGCCAACATATATATTCGCTTTACTCAAAAACGGTTTAGCTTATTGAATAAATTAAAAAAACGAAATTACGCAATATACATAATTACCTTTAAGTAAGAGACTTTTTCAATCTGAGCAATCGTTTAGAATAATTTATTTTGGCAAAAAAAAAATGTTTGTAAAAATGTGTCAAATTTTAGCACAGTGTAATTAATACCGTTATAAAATTGTACATAAATAAGTTTTGAACTTTTGCGATGATTGGTCCGTAATTGACCCCTAGATTTTAAAAAATGTTTAAGTAAAATTATAAATTTTTTTAGACGTTTCTCCACATAATTTAGTCCGATATTATTAAAATAAATTTAGAAAAGTTGAGATTTACATAGCCTTTAATCCATGTATATTAGAGTGCTCCAAAAAAATAAAATTGCGAATTTTGACCGTCCCCCCCTCTAGAATTGTTCTATGTATTGTAGAAACACATTGTGTAAAATATTAGGATGATAGGATAACGTTAACTGGTGGCGCAACGACGCTGAAGTTTTGAGGTGCATTTACAAGGGGAAAATATGCAATTTTTTCAGTTTTTGTAAAAATGTTGCCATTAAATAATGACTTTTACAATTTAATTTAAAAGAATCGAAATGTGTACGTAATTGTCGTTATAATAAGATATAAGAGACAAAAATTGGTGAAAAAATGTTAAAGTTATTAAAAAATCGCCAGGCCATTAACGTGTCTCAGGCCACTAGAACAAGAAATTTATGAACAAAATTAACATATTTTGAGAAATATTAAAATAAAGCTCATTTTTACTTAAAATATATCCATATTTACTTGTATATGAGTTTTTGTCCTCGTAGGATACCGTTAACCTATTCGCAGGTATGACCAAAAAAATTTAATTTTTTTAACGGCAGTTTCAAAACTCCAATTTCAAATTTTTAAAAATTTTGTTAAACAAATTTCAGAATTTTTTGATCATCACATGGGGATTTATTGACAACATAATAGGGAATAAAATGTGAAAAAAGTATGTCAATACCTCCTATAGTTTTTCCGTACTTGCGATATAAATTTTGCGATTTTCGAGAAAAACTAATTTTTTGGTCATATTTTGGGGAATGACCAGAATTTCCTTACTGTAATCATTTTTAAGTATAAGCTATTCAGAATAATATAGTCCAGGTAATTTTAAATATAGTCTGAAAGTTTTACTAAAATCGGAAAACTTTAACCCTTAAATCGTGAAGGTCAAAGGTAAATTTTTTCAATATTTGGAATTTCTCATGGAAAGATAGCGAAATATTATATATTTTTTGGCCGATTTTGATGAAACTTAAGAAAAATATAAAATGAAGTCTAGTATTCACAATAACAGTACAAAAATGGAAATTAACCCTTAATAGCACTTGGGGTCCAAATGACCCTCAACTTTTAAAATCACGAAAAACACATTAATTTAGACCCCAAGTACTCTTAAGGGTTAATTTCCATTTTTGTACTGTTATTGTGAATACTAGACTTCATTTTATATTTTTCGTAAGTTTCATCAAAATCGGCCCAAAAATATATAATATTTCGCTATCTTTCCGTGAGAAATTCCAAATATTGAAAAAATTGACCTTTGACCTTCACGATTTAAGGGTTAAAGTTTTCCGATTTTAGTAAAACTTTCAGACTATATTTAAAATTACCTGGACTATATTATTCTGAATTGCTTTTACTTAAAAATCATTACAGTAAGGAAATTCTGGTCATTCCCCAAAATATGGCCAAAAAATTAGTTTTTCTCGAAAATCGCAAAATTTATATCGCAGGTACGGAAAAACTATAGGAGGTATTGACATACTTTTTCACATTTTTATTCCCTATTATGTTGTCAATAAATCCCCATGTGATGATCAAAAAATTCTGAAATTTTTTTAACAAAATTTTTAAAAATTTGAAATTGGAGTTTTGAAACTGCCGTTAAAAAAATTAAATTTTTTTGGTCATACCTGCGAATAGGTTAACGGTATCCTACGAGAACAAAAACTCATATACAAGTAAATATGGATATATTTTAAGTAAAAATAAGCTTTTATTTTAATATTTCTCAAAATATGTTAATTTTGTTCATAAATTTCTTGTTCTAGTGGCCTTAGACACGTTAATGGCCTGGCGATTTTTTAATAACTTTAACATTTTTTCACCAATTTTTATCTTTTATATCTTATTATAACGACAATTACGTACACATTTCGATTCTTTTAAATTAAATTGTAAAAATCATTATTTAATGGCAACATTTTTACAAAAACTGAAAAAATTGCATATTTTCCCCTTGTAAATGCATCTCAAAACTTCAGCGTCGTTGCGCCACCAGTTAACGTTATCCTATCATCCTAATATTTTACACAACGTGTTTCTACAATACATAGAACAATTCTAGAGGGGGGAGGGCCTGTACCTAGATAGTTTTTTTCGTCCATACAATCTTGGAGCACTCTAATGTATATATTGCATTTTAATCGGCTCGGTAGTTTCGGAGTTATAATAACAAAATTAAGCAAAAAAATTATTTCTTATGTGAAAATATCTAATTTTTATGTTTTAAAAAAATCATGAAAAATCTAAAACGTAAAATTTTTTGTCAGATTTATTACATTATCGCAAAGCCACATGTAATAGGAACCAAATGAGATATCGATCATAAAAATCGATAGATTCTTTTCGAATTTATTCACATTTAAGTGAATTCTCTAATTTTCACAAAATTTTAGTTTTTTGTTTGATACACATAAAATAGGATAGTTAATGTTCTTCTTTCGATTGATTGAATTTTAAAAAAATTTTCCCCATGCTATGTACACAATTTTTGATCATCTTGTTGAAACCACACAGAGCTGAAAGGAATTCTTTATCGGCATAGTTCCGGATAAAAAAATTATCATGCTCAAGAAACGATCTCCAGTAACCACAACGCTTTGTACGTTTTATTCTGGGTTGGAACAACTCCTTATTTTGCCGTGCAAAACGAAATGAGCCTCATCAGACATGAAAAGACAATTCAGCAAGTTCTCGTCCTCTTCCACTTTTTCAAGCATCTTCTACTGAATTTATCCTTATGCATTATTGTCTGCAAAGTGTGCCTACACGCAGAGAAAAAATATAGTTGGGCATGGTTACTGTAACCATTTCAATACTGTTACAAGTTTTTTAACAATATTATAGTCACAGTAACCATTTACATGATTGTGGTAACCATAATATGGTTAATTTACGATTCACATGATTGTATCAACCATATATATGGTTACAGTAAACAAATATATGTTTGTGACAACCATTCATATGATGAAGGACTTATCATATTATGGTGCTCTCGGCGTAAGGCTTATCATAATCTGAGAACAACATATTATGATAAAATTATTCATCATAAATATGGTTGCCTTAGTTTTCTTTTAGTAGAGGCTTCCAGCAGCCACACTGTAACACTTGTTTAATCATTTGATTATGAGTTATTAGAATGTCTTGAAAATTAAATTTCTAAAGTTATATAATTTATTGTTACTTTTCTTGTTCAAGTGTACTGGAATTTTATTTGTTTGATCCTGTCCAACAACATTTTCTGAACAGAATAGCGACCCTATAATTCTGAATGGGCATGTTGATTTTTTTTTTGTCAAAGTTGACTGAATGAAAAAAATTGTTGTAAGTTAATGTCTGAGAGAATTCTGCTTGTCAGAGTAATATTGTGGAATTTTATGGGAAGATCTTAACCCTCTAGCTTCTCCTTTTGGGGTCAATTTGACCCCTATTTCGAAAAAATCAAAAAAATTATTTTCAAAAAGGACATTAAAGGATTAAGATTTTAGACGAAACTTTTTGCCGGAAAATTTCAGTGGGGATCACCAAAGATACCAAAGTTGTAAATAATGTTCTTTACGCTTAATTAGCAAAATTAAACACCACCTTGAGTCTCACATTTTTTAAACAAATTGCCAAAAATCCATTTATGATCTGAATGAGAAATTTAAAAAATAAATAGTCTACAAATATGTACACATATATACATATCTAAGTTTTAGTTCAAGAGGTATTTAGGTTTATTTATATATTTACTTTTTTTTGCTCGTTTATTTTATTTTAGCGACCCTTTCAGAATTATATGGTCGCTATTCTGTTCCAAAAAATGTTGTTGGACAGTGTAATTAATAACCAAAAAAGGAAAAGAATTTATAACAAAAGTTTTATATTTGTCCCCCTTGAAAATTAATTTTCATATATTAAAGCTGATAAAGAACAAAATATATTTTTATAGTAAAGAAAAAATTATAAAAATTTATGATAGAAAAATAACAAAATTAATCATAAATATATTTGAGATTTAGATCTCTAATCAAAAGTTTTTCTGTAAAATATAACATCAATAACAAATGTTTTCCAATTAATTAATTAATTAATATTTTTAAAAATTGGCCTTTAACACCAGATAAATATATATAAAAATTTCAAAAATTCCAAAAATATTTTGCATAAACACATAGTTAAGAAAAATTCATGCACGTAGCTAAAATACTGACATAGATTTAATAGAAAATTCTAAGCATTTTGAAAATATGTATTAAAATTCATACAATCAAGCACACAACCTATAAACCTGCCACCACTTTATCACCACAAACGAGTTGCATGTTCATACACAAACACACCATGATTGATACTGGCAGTGCTTATGCATGTAACTATAGTGTGAATGAATGCATGTATATATGCTGTAAGTGTTTGCACAGCATATGCATTTTATGTATAAAAAACAACACAAACAATTTTATATTAATAATACTTAATAGCAAAAACAAAAACTAACATTAAACTTTATCAATAGCTGAATATTTTATGTAGAAATAACAAATAAAAATTGCACAAAAAATCACAATTTATTTATCAAAAACAAAAAAATCAAAAGGGTTGTTTTAAAATTTCATCAAAATATCGGAATTAAGTGATAGTTTGTGGCAGACGTCAAGTGTGCAGCTACCACAAGTGGGCCATGCTGCCACAAGACAAACGTCAGCATTTCCCCATCAACAACAACACCAATATCGTGGTGGTCATTATACTCATGGCCAAAATGCAAAAACAAAACAAAACTATCCCTCATATCAACAACAACAACAACAGCATCATCAGCTGCTGCATCAGTATCATTATCAACATCATGCTGTTGCTTTGGCCACTGGCAACAGCAGCAGTAGTCAGCGAGAAACAACATCGAAAAGACCGGATACCATGGTATCCATATCAACCATGTATACACAAGGTAAATTGAATAACACCTCAAAAAGGACATTCTACCTATACATACATAAACTCACTCACTAACTCACTCACTCATGTGCAACAAAAAAAAAACAAAACAAAATAAAGTAAACAAAATCATATACTACATACAAACAAATAAAGCGTGAGAGAGTGAAAGAGGGCGAGTGAGCATAAAACACAAAAACCTGATAAAAGGGCAAATGGCTTAAATTCATGTTGTATCAAATTTACTTTATATACAATATATTAGGGAGGCCTTTATATTGAATTTTTTTTTAGATTTTTGATGCTCCCACAATTCTTCTCCGTCACACAGTGAATGAGGCATAGGCCGGGTCGATTTGTATGGAGGATCAAAAAGTAAATAATCGTATAGCAGAAACACAATCTACGTAAAATTCTAAGAAAGTTTCCTTAAGAAACCATAGGTCTAAAATCAAATCCTATCTTGCGCATTTCGTCTTTTATCCAATAAAAAAACTATTAAAAAAAATTATATTGAAATATCATTGGATAAAAGACGAAATGCGCAAGATAGGATTTGATTTTAGACCTATGGTTCCTGGGGGAAAATTTCTTAGAATTTTCCGTAGAATGCGTTTCTGCTATACGATTTTTCGTGAAAAAAATCGACCCAACCTAGTGGGAGCAGAATCAAAATTAGTTTGGAAATAAATCTGACGTGATCTTAGCCAAAGAGTATTCGAGTTTTACTTATTAAAATGATCCCTACAAATTCTCCAGTTATAGGCATTTCAAAATTAAAAATTTTAAATTTTGCCATACCTTGGTCCGCTTTTTTAAAAATATAGGGCGTACTTTTGGACCGAATGGAATCGAATAGTTTTGTTAGTCAGACAACTAAATCACTTATAATATACAAACAATTTCAGAGCATTATCGATTATGGATCCAAAAATAAACGTTTTCAATTAAAAAAAATAGTAGATTTTTGGTGTCGTTTTTTAAATAAAAAAACTTTATTTTAGAATAACGTATGCGGAATGAAATTGCAATAAAACAGAAAACGCTATATTTGTTTCCAACGTTGAAATAAATAATTTATAAAACCTTTATAAAATAGCCCATTGTATTGATTTAATGTAAGCAACAAATTTATTGTATTCACGTACTTTTGTGGCAGTTATGAAGAAATTTATATACAGGTCCTAAAAATACCGATGTTTGCACTTTTCTCAGCTCCTGGTATTATTTTTCTCGATTTTTATTTTAAATAAACTACAAAAACTCTGTTTTCACTCCTATTTGAGTTTCATGGTCTTATTTTTCTCGATTTTTATTTTAAACTAGATGACCGCCCCGGCTTCGCCCGGTAGCTATTGTTAGTAGCCAATGTTAGTTCTTCAAGTTTCTCCAAAAAATGTCTCTTGTTATGAAAAGTGAGAAGTGAAAAGAAGGCAATATATTAAAAATTAATATTTTCGAATTTTTGAATTTTTTTTTCTTTACAAACCATCTCCTGAAAATTTCGAATCGAATAAAAAAAAATCAGCCAAATCGCTGAACCCGTTCTCATGTGATGGCATTAAATACATGGACCATTTCATTTTTATATATATAGATAAACTACAAAAACTCTTCTATTTAAAAAGTTCCAAAAACTCTCAAATTATTTTTAATTTAAAAAAATATGGACACTTTAGAAAGTCTAAAATTTCAAGGGTGTAGGAAACACCATAATCATCTTGACGTGACAGTTGGATGGTGGAAAAGTTAAGAAGAACTTTCTTTTTAAAAAAAAATCTCTGTTGTTTCTTTTTATGAAATGACTAGCTGAACCCGGTCCGCGTTGCTGGCCCTTAGAAAACATCTGTTTTATATTGCATCTCGATTTTAATATACAGTTTCGTACAAAGTCGGTGATCCAATGAATTCAACAATTCAGTAGGATAATCAAAGGCTTGTTCTTCGTTCATTACTGTGTCAATCTATTTGTATTTTATTGTTTTGCCAGGCAGTTTCAATTGCATTTGCTTATTGATCTTATTAACATCATAATTTGTTGGTGCCAAAATTGCATGTTTCCACAGACAATCCGAATTCTTGTAGTTCGTTGTAAGACTTGGGAATACTTTGTCGACAACGTCTTGAATATTCATTTGCATTTGGCAGAAATCCGGAAATGAAATCTCATTTGTGGAGGGATCAATTGGAATTTTTCGTATCGTCATTGGGAAGCGTGAGCAATGATCCAAATCTGTGGTACATTTGGCCTTGAACTTTAAAGGTGGGCATGAAGCCGACGTCATTTGAAGGCATGTGTTGTACTTTTGGATATTTTGCAGGAAGTGTTTGGAAATAGGATTGGCGCCGGAAATGTAACTTAGTAGCAGCTCAGACGGCTCAATAACTGGTGGCAGAATAACTTTACAATTCGAACAGCACATTCCCGGGGATTCCTTAGGGAACTTCAAAATGCTGCAATGTAAATAGTACATCCTTGCGATTCCTGTAGGCATCATACTTATTGTAATAAAATCCGGGCAACTTTAAAGCGATTCTTTCTCTTGATCGAGCCATTCGGGAGCGAACAACTATATGCTGTTGAGGTGTTTCTGCAGCACTCGATGAAGATGCACTGCGACGCATTTGCTGAAGCCGTGATTCTCGTTCTCTTCCCGATCTGCGACTCTAGACGTAGATGCCCTTTCGAAAACAAATTTTATTTGAATAAAACCGTTATTTTTTATTTGAAGTGATATGCGAAGAGTTATTCAAAATATTATTTTTTTAATAGATTTCATATGGAAATTTTTTAATAATGCACCTAATTTCCAAGAGTAAACAAAATTGTTTATCATCGATTGATAATATAAAAGAACTTCTATAGTACCGGACATGTGTTGGAATGTATTCCTTTTTTCGCTTACACCAAATCATTAATTTTTAGAATGATGTTAAGCAACAAAATGAAAATTGTCATTGTTTGAACGTTGGAAGATTCCGTGAATATTTTATCAAAATCGGTCCAGCCGTTGAGTCCATATGGAACATACATACACACATCTGTTTTTATATATAATGGCATTAACGGTATAATGTAAAAATTCGATTTTTACACACCTCTCCGCCCACAGACCGAATATCAAAAATCTGAGCTTACAGTGTCAATCCATTTTTATATATATAGAGTACAAATTTATTGAGTTTCTATTTTGCAAATATTAGGAACAATTTAATCTACATTTATTCCCAATAATTTTTATTTGTTTAGATAAGTTAATTTTTGGTCTTACAAAAACACTTCAAGTCAATATCTCAATTAGATTCAAAAATATGCCACTTTAAAACTCAATCCTTCAAAAATATTTCACTTTTGAAGAACACGTCAAATTTTATCCCGATCGGACCAGCAATTTACAAATTCCAGATTTATTTCCAAAAAAAATTAGATTATGCCCACTTGCGTCATTTAAAAATGAAATGCTGAACATTTGAGCAATTAGAGTGATCTTGGAAGCATTGAAAATCCGAAAAAGTGATAAACATGTAGCACCCTAATGTACATAGTCCAAAACATACATGTATAGTTGCACCAACACACTAAAATAATGTTGTCATATGTATATAGTAGCACACATGCACAAACAGATTTGTATATTTGCAAAAATTTAAGTTTAAATTTATGGCTCGGTAAATTAATTTCCCATTGATTAAACATACAAAAGGTGCAAAAGTTAAATGGATTAAATTCATTCATTATCAAATCAATTATTTTCTTTAACGCCCAAATGGTTTTAGTATCGATATATTTTATCACAAATAATGTAAATATAGATAATCTATAGAATCAGTTTTAGTTGAACAATGTTTAGTGTGGTGTTGAATTGACTAGAATTATGATAATAGATAACGATTTTATGACAATATTTTAATTTATTAAATATACAATTTATTTATTTAGTTTCATTTTATCATAATTTGGGGTAAATTTAAAGAATGGAAGAGAATTAGATTTTGTTGACTTTAATATAAGGGGTGTTTTTTAGAGGCATAGAGAAGAAGCTTTTGTAAAAATAAAACACAACAAATATAATGGAATGGCCAACATTTTGTTATTATTAGCTCACAAATTTCATGGCATTTAATGTTTAAAAATAACTTCTAATTTCCGCGACTGCTCCTTATGAATGTCATCCTGTCGGACCAATTTTTCACAACTTTTTCATCAATAGTGCGTCGAATATTGGCTTCTAAAATCAATAGTTTCTGGTTTATCAGTATAGACCAGAGATTAGACGTACCCCCACAAAAAGTACTTCAAAGGTCTCAAATCACACGAACAAGGTATTCAATTTACAGGTCCATTTCTTGAAATAATTCGGTCAAAAAACGTTTGGCTCAACAAAGATATAGTTTCACGCGATGTATGACATGTTATGCCGTCTTGTTGGAATCATTTCTTCTCCAAATGATTTGCAATAGCATAGCAAGGAATCATTTGCCTATTGTTTCTCCTTTGAGCTCTATAAACTTTGTCCAATGTTTCTCCAATTTTTTTTATCCCTTCCAAAAAATAAGATTTCTCGAGGTCATCAATAGGTTTTTTGTTAGATGATTTCATCGTTGGAGACAAATGTCTTTCCACCGAGACATTTCTTCATTTTTCGAAACAAGAAATAGTCTCGTTGCTAAAACCTGTGAATAGGGCGGAAGAGGGAGCATTTCGTATCCTAATTCATGGATTTTTGTCATGGTAATTTACAATTGAAACCACTGAGCCATGTGAGATGCCTATGGCTTCCACAATTTTTCGCACTTTCAATATCCGATCGCCCAACAATATATCGGTATTTTTTAAATTATTTCGGTTGCGGAGACCTCAACTGGGCTTCCTGAACATTTACCATTGAAATTGATGGTGCAGAACTCCCATAGTATTTATCAAGCTTAACCTTCGCTTTACCCACCCGGGTGACACTACACTTCTATAAATATATGCGACGAACGAAATTTTAAAAAATTTAAAAAACCTTATAAAAAGTTTAAAATGGTTCTATTAAATTCTATAGAACTCTAGAATTTGTTCAGTGAGTACAAATTTCATTTAAATCGAAACAAAATTAAAAAAAATATTAAACCAATAAAATCGATATGGTGGGTATTGGTAAAGCGAAGGTTAACCATTATTTGAGTAATGTTTTTTTTGCCACAAAAATACTTTTTTTCAATTTCCCCTCAAGTAACGAGGTAGCCTGCTATCAATGGCTGTCAAACACAAACTAAATGATGCAACTTGTTCAAATTTTGACAGTAGTCAACTGACAGATGCCTGTTGACAGAAGCAGCGTTGGCATTTCAGTTAAGAGCCGGGAAATTTAAACACCACCCGTACGTACATATATAAAATTATACTACTTCGGGAAATTTTCCCACAAATTTCATTTGTTGATCAGAAATGTTTGGTGTTAAAAATGGTCAAAATCGGTTTGACAATAAAAAATTTCGGAACAAAAGGTCCGTTCGATTTTTCAAATATGAGGAGACCTAGAAAGCCGATAGCTAATTGAATCGTTTATTTCAAAAACCATTCAAGCGACAAAAAAGGTAAATGTAAAGGTAAATGCTTCTTTTAATGCAAAAAATTATATACTGTCCCCTATTATGGTGAAACAAAGCCAAGAAATAGGTGTTCAGTGCAGAAAGCAGTCAAGTGATTTATTTTATACTATGTAATACTAGGACCTACATGTAGGTCTCAATAAATGTGCAAAAAAGATTTACAAGCTCTAAAACCCTACTTGGTTGGATATGAAGAGTTTTATTGGACTATTTTTAAAGGCATACAACGGATGCAGAATGCACTGTACAACGAGTTATAATGACGAATAGTTCTTTCAGAACAAATGTGTATACTAGGGTGGCCCTTAATAAACGAAAGTTGGATTTTGGCCATTCTCACCCTCCAGTTTGGTGAACATTAGTAAACAAATCATCCTGAAAAAAGTTTAGGTAAACCGGTTGTAAACGGATTATAAACCCTAGAGTTTATGTTATATTTTTCATAAGTTTCATCAAAATCGGCCCAAAAGTATATAATATTTCGATATCTCTCCATGAAATATTCCAAATATTAAAAAATTTGACCTTTGACCTTCACGATTTAAGGGTTAACGTTTTCCGATTTTAGTAAAAGTTTCAGAATAATTGTTTTTCTCGAAAATTTCAAAATTTAAATCGCAGGTACGGAAAAACTATAAGAGATATTTTCATAATTTTTTCACATTTTTATTCCCTATTATATTCTTAATAAAACCCCATGAGATGATCAAAAAATTCTGAAATTTGTTTAACAAAATTTTTAAAAATTTGAAAATGGAGTTTTGAAACTGCCGTTAAAAAATTCATACTTAAGAATAGGTTAACGGTATCCTACGAAGACAAAAACTCACAAGTAAATATGGACATATTTTAAGTAAAAATGAGCTTTTATTTCAATTTTTATCAAAATATGTTAATTTTGTTCCTACCTTTCTTGTTCAAACTGGAGGGTGAGAATGGCCAAAATCCAACTTTCGTTTATTAAGGGCCACCCTAATGTATATATGAATATGATGTTCAACTATAGAGAAACATAAAGCGGAAACTATAAAAAAACTCAAACAAAATAATTACTCAAAATAATGACACAAAATAATCACACTCAAATTTCTACTAATACATTCTCACCACTTAGGTTTCTGACAACTGAGTTAGGTTTTTGACAGGAGAGTTTCTGCTCTATATCTATGCTCTATGTGTTCAACTATTTAAAAAGTTCATTTGTCATTTTACTTTTGAAATTCCAATTAAAATTACAATATTTCATATGAAATTTACAATAATGATGTTTATTTGTTTCAGAAACCAGTCAAGTGCAAACTTTGTATTATTTTTTAAATATATGTTAATATAGATATAAAAAAAATTTATGTTTATCTATGAAAGAAGTTCAAAAAGTCACGGATTTTCCATACTAAGAAACTTTAAAGTTTAGGAAAAAAACAATCAATAACGTTTAATGACCCTCCATCAATCTAACACATATAATTTTAATCGAGAGTAAACTGAATATAAATATGCACACCTATCACTTTAAGCCTTTAATGTACCCACTACCTATTACGTTTTAAGGCTTAAATTTCATTTCAGCCACATCACAAATCCTGTGGCCTGCCACACATGCCACGTCAAATCAAGCGACACATGTAAAATCAACCAAAATCAAGAGGTATTTCAAACACATACACACATAATTCATGGTAAAAAGGATTTGTTTAAAAGAAAACGGAAATAGAAAAATCAGCAAAAGGAAATAAAGTTTTTCAAATGGAAAAGATAAAAACAGCCTATTCTTTTTAATATTTTACAGCTGATGCCTTTTTTCAATTAAATTAAGTAGTTTTTATATAATGATGTTCTAGTTATTTAATAATAGTTATTTTTATTTTTCTTTTATAACAGTGAACAATAATATCAATCATTTAATTGTTATTTTAATTAATGTTTATGACAGTTGTATCTAGGGTAAAATTACTCTTTGAATTTAATAATATATTTCTTATATTCCTTGTCAGGCATAAAGTTTTTCAAAACTTTTATATAGTTTATAATATTTCTATGTTTGCTATAGTGTATGCATGTTAAAAAAAAAACCTGTCATTCTTATACATCTTGGTAAGAAATACATACATATTTTCTGCATAGATAATAAAATATTTATAACTTTACTTAGTTCAGTGAACATTAGAACATGTTTGCGTTACTTGTGACTGTCATAGAAATTAACCTGGATAGAACGTGTCACAAAATCCCAGGACTTTTTGTTTTGTTTTTGTGTTCTCTTTATTTTGCAACATGAATATTTAATATCCAGTTACCTACACAGTTACTGGAGTGTAATTGGTATGAGACACTTATAATTGATTGCAAAATTATGTGGCATGTCTCAAGGGAAACAGATTTTTTGTTTTAGTTTTTTGAATGTTTAGTAGAATTTAAAGGCGAAATATGCAGAATGAATGAAATTTTCTAAAGGTGAAAAAGAAGCAATAATTAGTATGGACGTGATTTTTTATTAATTACAATAAAATTCCAGGTAATAAGGCAAGAGTCCAATTTTTAAAATATCGCATATGCAAATATGAACTTTTAGTTTAGAATACCTTATCTCCGAAAATATAGATTCGTTGCGGCAACTGAATTTGATTTCAATCGAATAACTCAGTCTTATTGAAGAATTTCAAAGTACTTAAACTAATTTGTGCAAAATTTTATCAGGATTGCCGCATAATCAATAAATTTGTGACACCTCAGACAGTATTGCGGGGTGATTCAAATCATGGACCGATATTGCCCATTTTTGATACCAAGCTAAGTTTATCAACAAAGGGTATTTGTGGACAATTACAGCCAGCCAGATCCTTTCGATTGGGACTATCGTATTTTCAAAAGACAGACAGACAAACGGACGTACGCTAGATCGTTTTAGAATCTTATGAGGACCCAAAATATATATACTTGGGTATTCAATTAATCGGGTTTCTGGAAAAAACTCTCTCACAGATGTTAGACAAATTGAAATTAAGGCATGACTAAAATATCTAATATCTCAGTTAATTTTTTGGTTTTTTCTAAGCATATAAAATCCTCCATTATACCATTGGAGTCTTCTTTGGATTTTTTCTTAGATTTTGAATACTTTTAATAATTTCGACAAGTTCTGATAAAAGACTCGTTTCAGTAATGTCTCCAGTTTTGTATATTATCATGTCCTCCTCCGACAAATACATGTAAATTAAATAATACTCACTAAACATGTTTCTTGAATGTTCGAAAAATATGTAATTTTACTTTGACATTTGTACATACAGTGGTGGCCAGGTAATTAAGACAAAAATTGTTTGCTAAATTCCATGTGATTCTCAATTATTTTTTCAAATATTTCCACAAATATGTATGCATGAGGACTGTTTCAACACATACATATTCATACATATTCACATATTCATACATATTTACATACGATTTTTATACAACTTGAAAATCGTCAATTTTTAATTATTCGAACAGTTAACCGATCTAAATTAATCGATTAACCGATTAACGGTTAACTAATGTGAGTCCGCCACAAATATTTTGATGTTTTGATTCTGGGTATAAAAAATTTTGTAATTTTCCCATATATCGAAGACGTATACTTAATATACGCAATATATAAAATCTGATATAATTCATACGTCACCATAGCTTAACAAGTTTTCTATTATTGTTCAGCATTAAGTATTTTTTCATAGATTTTGTATCTAAAATATATATATTTTTCGAAAATTCCCCAACTCTTGATATTTTTAAATGCAATTTCAACTAACTTTTCCATAAAAAATTCTAACTCACATGTAAAAGTTGTAGTCAACATATACAATTTGAATTTCAATCATGCTCTTGTGAAAATAGAAAATTTATTTCCTACCAACACGTAGCCCCCACAAGTACAAATACCACGTATGCCATTTGTAGGCCATGCAAACAGTTTTAAATATTCTAAAAGTATGTAAAGTTAAGAGTTTTAAAGTGTGTACTGATGTTACTGGTGAACAAAAAATATACTTTAAACTTCACATTTTTCTCTAACATTGGATACGAGGTTTATTTGTAAATATTTGTCATAAAAAATGGTTTCACACTATTTTAAAATATTTTGCATGTACCTATTGTTTTCACAAGTTCTGGTTCAAATATTTTTTCTCTTACTGTAAGAGATGTACTGATCACACACGTGAAATCATCAAAAGAACTGTTTGGTCAGTGAGTAACACCCATAGGAGAATTCCAATTACATATTAGACAATTTTCACATTAGAGCCACGTAGTAGAGCCACGTCGACAAGCATACAAAGTTATTCCTGTAGTGCAACCTGCTTCTGTGATGGTGGGGAGTCGCATGTAATGGGGTAACAGAAACATCAGGAATTGTGTACCATTCTGACCTTTCGAAGAAAGTTGTGAATCCCCTAAATAACAAAATCTTTAAAAATTACCCATGATTATTTTAGCAGGACTCTGCTCCAGTATATAAAGTAAAAACAACACTAACTTGGTTTAAAAACAATTTGCACAATTTTATTTATACTTATGATTGGTAATCCAAATCTGAATTCTTCATATTATAAATTGTGGTACGGAGCATGGTCTGCACTACTCGTCACAAAAATGTGGAAATTTTTTCAATGTATTTGGTACATAGATAGTTGGCTTGTTAGACATCGGTTGCCCAGTGGATTAGATACGTTTTTTTTTTTTTTTGAAATAATTCGGTATATCGGGAACTATTAGAGATATTGTTACAAAATTTCATATGGTTGGAGCTGAGGTATTTTCGAGTTGATTTGCAGTTGTTAAGCTTCCTAGCGCTAACGGCGACCAGTGCGTTGTCCCTCAAATTTGGTCACCTCGGGTCTCAATTTTTTTAAAAAATCGCCAAAAATCCATTTATGATCCAAATGAGCTGCAATTTAAAAATAATACAAAAATTATCTCTATTACTTAAAGAGATATTTTGGTTTATTTATTTGTTTTGATTCTGCTCAATGTTTTTTTTAGATGTGGCGGGTCTACGGAGGGTCGAAATTGTTGTTTAAAATATCACATATATTGGCGATAAAATTCTAAATAAAATAAAGACAACTTGCTAACAGTTATCTTATTCCTATAAAAAGTTAAACTCTTCCAAAAATGGAACATGTAAAAAGTGCCTAATTTTTAATTTTTTTTCTTTTGTAGAAAAAAATTTTCTTCGGGACTATATACAATTTTTATATTATCCGGAAAGAGAATTTAATGCAAAAGCGTCTAAAGTAAATTTTGGCTGAACCTATCCACCATAGTGTGGAGGGTACAATGTGTTTGTGCAGATGTTTGTAACGCCCAAACATATTGGTCTAACACTCACCTTAAAATAAACCGATCGACTTAGAATCACTTTCTGAGTCACTGGTTGGCTGTCCATGTAAACCTTGTGCGTAGAGTACAGGTCGCAATTTTGAAGATATTTCGATAAAATTTGGTACATATTAATTTTTCGGCCCAAGGACCAAACATATTAAAACTGGCTGAAATCGGTCCATTATTTCACCTAGCCCCCATACAAATGTCCCCTCGAATTTAGACTTTATCGGTCATAAATGTTTAATTTATATATGTATCTACACAAATTTCGCTCCAAATAAGTTTTATATATACAAAATTCATTACACCAAATTTTGTAACGATCGGTCTATAATTAGTCATAGCTCCCATATAGACCCGCTTCCGAAAATCACTTTAATGTGAATAAATCTCTTAAAAATTTTGGTATATACACAAAATTCAACGTAAATAACTTTCATATAGACATAAATTACACGACCTAATTTCATGGTGATCGGTTCATAATTGGTTATAGCTCCCATATAAGGCCCACTTCCGAATATAAATTATTGATATTTAAAAAAAGTGGTTTTGCTCATTTACTTAGTGTAGGGTATTATATGTTCGGGCTTGACCGACCATACTTTCTTACTTGTTTGTTTTAGTATCACACAGTAAATAACGTCACAGTAGACACTTTTCTAAAAAAAACACAGTTTTAGGAACACATTTTCCCCGGTTTAGGAATTTCGGTATTTGAAAATAAAAAATGTCAAAAATTGTAATGTCGTTGATTTAAAAATAATTGAGTCTATACTAGTTCCAAATTTTGTTATGTTATATTTAACTATTAAAATTTTACATTAATTAAAATTTTATATTTTTCTTCATGGAAAATTACCATACTTTAATTTTTTTAGATTTTAAGGTAAATGACTTCTCAAAAATTTTTATAATTATTTAATTGTACTAAAATATCAATCTTCAAGTGCTAAGGTTGTCAACAATATCAAATCTTTATATATATCTGTATGTGTGTTAGTAACGGAACTCCTCCTTAAAGGCTGGGCCGATTTCGATGAAATTTTTTGTGTGTGTTTGGGTGGGTCTCTGGATGATTTAGATTAACAATTGACCTATATAGGTACAATGGGCGTGGCACCTCCCATACGAAATAAAAATTTATTATTGCATATCTGGAGTACTATAATAGTGGGAGTCTTCAAACTTTGTGTGATCTGTGGCAGAACAACTCTAGTACATATATAAAAAGCCTTTATTTACTCCTCAGAAATATCACAAACCTTGCCTCCTTTGAAAAATTTGTACGTTTTATCATATATTGCATGATTTTAACTTGGCTCTTAGCAAAGTGTTGATATTTAGATATCAGGACAGGAAAGAGAGTACACTTCATTATTTTGCTAAATTCCATGTGATTGTCAATTATTTTTTCAAATATTTCCACAAATATGTATGCATGAGGACTATTTTAACACACAAGTGTGTTTTATTCAACTGTGTCAATTCATACATATTCACCACGAACCCATAAGATTTTTCTACAACTTGACCAAAAAAAATTTTTTTTTAATACAAATATTTTCTCACATTTAAATCATTATATTATTATTATTATAAAATATACGGACCAAATTTCGTATTTTTAGTTCCATTAGTTGCGGTCATATCATGTTATTAACAGCGGATGTTCGCTGAGGTGGGTCAACGTATTTCCGCATATCTTTGTCCATATACATATGTTTTACTGATTTTTCCAAACATTTTTGAGAAACTAGATACATTAATAATAAATTTCATACCCTTAGAGGTCCTTTTATTTTAGCTCTATCGCTCTTAAAATTCAGTTGATGAAAAAAATTCAAGTATTTGTCTTAAATTACTGGCCACCACTGTATATACCTAGAGTAGATTCAATTTAAATTTGAATTGAATTTAGGATCAAATTACAGTTATCCAGTTTAACATTGTTAAACTAATAGTTCAGAGATATCTCTGCATGATTAACTAATGAGTGTAGCGTAGTTTTGATAGATCTACGCATAGAGAACATAGAGCGGAAACTCGAAAAAAAAACTCAAACAAAAAAATTACTCAAAAAAGTTACACATACGAGTGTTGTTTTTGTTTTCACATAGTTTTTTTTTTCTAATACATTCTTAACACTTAGGTTTTTGACAACTGAGTTAGGTCTTTGACAGGAGAGTTTCCGCTCTATGTGTTTTCTCTATGGATCTACGCTTCTTGTAGGCAAGCTGATATAGTGTACTTGGTCTGAGAGAGGCTGATTGGTCTAAAGTTATAAGCTTTAATGCCTTCCATCCATTTCAAAAGTAAAATATAACAACGAATGTCATATATTTTTATATATTGACTAGTCCATCTGGGTAAGATTTCTGCCCGAGACTCAGGCCTGTTTCGCTACAACGAGCTTATAATCTCGACGAGGTAAATTATGTTCGAAATTAAACTGTGACTGCATCTTATACCATAAAATTAAGATCTTTAAATAAAGAAGCAACGTTAATTAGTTATTAACTGATACCTAATCGGCAAGACTAAATGCGTTATTTAACTTTAATTGAATAAAAAGATTATTTTATCAGATATTTCGCTGAGATTTCCAAAACCAAACAGTTCAAACAATTTTATATATTTTTCTTTATATAAGTTAGCGATTCTGCCAAATTTCAGGGTAACGTAGTTTTTACCCTAACCTTCGTTAATAGTTTTTAGAAGTAGGACGGACATTTTATTCTAAAAAAAAATTATATTTCTATTATATTTTTGATCAACACAGGCTATTTTCGAACATTTTCATTTCCCTAGGTTGATCCCAAGGGTCTTCAGCAGATAGCCAGATCTTTGTTAAATTTCATCAAAATTGAAAAATTTTACCTTTGACCTTCACGATTTAAGGGTTAACATTTTCCGATTTTAGTAAAAGTTTCAGAGTATATTTAGAATTATCTGGACTATAATCTTCTCAATAGGTTTTACTTAAAATTCATAAGAGTAAGGAAATAGAGCTCATTGGCCTAAAAATTGCCAAATAATTGGTTTTTCTCGATAATTTCAAAATTTAAATCGCAGGTACGGAAAAACTATAAGAGATATTTTCATAATTTTTTCACATTTTTATTCCCTATTATATTCTTAATAAATCCCAATGAGATGATCAAAAAATTCTGAAATTTGTTTAACAAAATTTTTAAAAATTTGAAAATGGAGTTTTGAAACTGCCGTTAAAAACATTGTATTTTTTTGTTCATACTATGGTATTCAATTAATCGGGTTTCTGGTTTAATCGGTTAATCGAGCAAATAATTAATCGAGGTTTAGATTTATTCGGTTATTAATCGGTTAATTTAAAATTATTCGATTAACCGAATAATTTCTATTTTAATTTTAAATTGAAAATACAACAACGAATTTTGTGTACAAAAACATAAAAAACAGCAAATAAGGTATTTGAAATAATTTTTGTAAACATATCGCCTATTTGCTGCAACAAAGTCATAACTCAAAATCCGTGTTTTTTGAACTGAGTAATAGTTTTATCAGTAGTAAAATGTTATAAAACATTCAAAGACGTTTTTCTCGAAACTCCTTTTTTGGAATTATGACGTTGTTGCAGCAAATGAGCGATGTGTGAGTTTTTTAGGGGTTTAGTGAGATCTTCTGAAATAATCTTTTATAAAAAGAATATAATTTAAACGATTTTTTTCTTTAGATTTAATAAAAATTTTCTTTTAAAAAAACTCTCTCGCTGATTGTATATATTGGAGAAATCAAAAGCATAATAAAGAATATTCCTTTTTGGATTGTTTTAGATTTTGATTAATTTAGTAGTTCTGTTTAGTTATCATAAAAGACTCATTTCAAAAAAATGTTTTGTCTATAATGTTTGTAAATACAAACAAAGTTTCAAAGACATGTAAATTAAATATGTCAGGTGTTATACATACTCAATAATCATGTTTATTAGATGTTCAAAAAATATCTAATTTTAATATGAAATTTGTATTTGAATTGAAAGGGAAAAATAAATACCAAAAAAGTGCAAAAAAAGGAATTTCGGTTAATCGGTTAATCGGTTAATCGACACAAATTAATCGGTTTATTTGTTATCTTTTATTTTAATATTTATCAAAATATGTTAATTTTGTTCCTACATTTCTTGTTCTAGTGGCCTGCGACACGTTAATGGCCTGGCGAATTTTTAATAACTTTAACATTTTTGACCGATTTCTGTTTTTTATGTCTCAATAGAACGACAATTACGTACACATTACGATTCTTTTAAATTAAATTACAAAAGTAATTTTTTAATGGCAAAATTTTTACAAAAACTGAAAAAAATTCATTTTTTCCCCTTGTAAATGCATCTCAAAACTTCAGAGGGCTTGCGGCACGTCTTATCCCCAACCGATTTACCTAAAATTTTTTCAGGATGATTTTTTTTTACTAATGTTCACCAAACTGGAGGGTGAGAATGGCCAAAATCCAACTTTCGTTTATTAAGGGCCACCCTAATATACATACCATCTATAATTTAAATTTTCACCTGAATTTAAAATTTATTCTATATAACATTTCTAAAATTATCCCCTCAAACATTTAATTTGTTTGTAATATTAAACTCCTTCAACTAATTTCAACTGCTGTTGTGTGCAGCCAATGTTTATATAAAGTTTCCATTAGAAAGTTAATCAACGACAAAAGCGAAACACAAATAAAAGTGTCATTAAAAACTAAGCATCCTTTAAAAATAGAACCTTCGCTCTAACTAAACAACAACAAAAAAAAAACACACGAAACTTTCTCATTTAGTATCCTTCAATTAATTAATAAAAACATCCTTAATGTTTTAATTGTACGAAAAGCTACAAAAAACACAACATTTCCGTTTTGCCAAACAGCAGTTAAACGGAAGGAAGCTTTTTCCTTATTTTCCCGTTTTTCTTCTTTTTTTTTGCTTTTCATTTACGTCTTTCATTTTCAAATTAGCTTACGCATTTTAAAAGCTTTTTTGCTGTTGGTTGTTCAATTCCCTAATAAAAAAATGTGTTTCTAATAGACCAAACCGAAACCGAACCAAAACGAAAAAAAGTGACAACAAGTCGAATGAACAGGAAGAGTTTTTGTTACAAAAACAAATTGAAGTTTAAGTGCGCAAGATTGATGAAATGCTGCAATAATAATAACAAGAGATGCCTGCCTCAACAACAGCAATTGAGAGCTACGATTTACTCTTTAACAAATAAGAGAATTAAACAATTTCCTCTGTATTGAAAGCATTTGTTGGTGTGTTTGTATGTATGTGATGTAAAGTGAACAGATGTCATACAATGTTGCTTTTCATTTTCAACTCAATTAACTTCATTGAGAAAACTAACGTCTGCATATGACGCTGTATGACGTATAGAAAAGATGCCAAACATTTAAAACGTTCAGTTAGTTTTCAAATACTGGTCAAACCGAGTAAAACATTATAGAAAGTGTTTAACGCATTGAAAAAGAACGACAATTTCGTTATAGATTTTTGCCGCCGGTTATTGAAAGCCCAACGGATATTTGCTAAACAAGTGCTTTAACATATTTTTACGTCTGTTTTTTCTGTTTGTTTAACTTCGAAACACAATTCATAATAATCAAATAGTAGCCACTCGTATGAGTATCAACAATCTAAGAAAACTTTGCAATTCATTGAGTTTTTTGTAATTTCTTTTTATTTAAAGTTTTTCGTTTTTGTTTTTCTTACAAGATAAATTACCTTTCATATGCACCATACGACCACCTAATGAGCTTTTGAATGGATGCCAAATCATAACCGTATAACACCCTGGTGTATAATATTTAACCAGCATATTTTAACACTCTTAAAAACCAAAAGAAAATAAATAAAATAACAAAAAAAAAACACAAAAACTTGTATAAAGATTGAAAACCAAAACTCAAATTTATCGAAGCCAAGTGAGAGAATTTTTTAGTTTGTTTTCTTTTTTTTAAACAGAAAAGTTAAATAAATCAACTGCACATTGTACTGGTTACTAATAGTAGTTTTTACACTAGTTTGATTTGAAATATTCCAGTGATAAATTGTATTGTCTATCCATATATATATTCTCATATTCTATTCAATTCAATTCTATTCCATTATAGCGGGGATTCAATTCAATTGAAGCGGTTTTCATTTGTTTAGTGTTTGTGTGTTTTGTGTAACTGTGAGTTTATCCTTTGTATTTGAGAGTGTTTTTGTGTGTGTTGCCATAAAATATATACTTAAATGAATTTATTCCTTGTATATCAAGTGTGTTGCAGTTTTATTTTGTTTTAAACGTCATAGTCATCGCCACCATCGATCATCATTATCGTCATTGTCAGCAGCAATGATGACCAAAAACATGTCCATAGTAGATCAGAGAAGAGCGACAATTGTACCCATTAATCAACATCGTAAGAACTAGTATTTATTTAATATAGATGTAGTTTTATACTAAATTGTTTTACTTAGATTTTAATGCTTGTTTTATTATGTTATATTTATGTATATCTGTTTTTACTAAATCATTTTAAACTTGTATAAAGAGACAACCAGCAACAAAAATAAATGAAATATAATTGGCCAATATTTCAGGTAATAAAAATAAATTTAAAATTCGAAAAAAATATCTTGTCGCTGTGTTAAACACCTGTAGCTTATGCGAAGTTTCATAATGAAAAACAAGTAAGAAAGTATATTTTTCTTTTAAACCTTCGATAATTTATTTTCTTGAGTAATTTTCAGAAGTTGTCCTTATATGGGAGCTATGAACATTTATGTACCGATCGCCATGAAATTAGTGGACCTTATATGGGAGCTCTATTAAATTATAGACAGATCGTCATTAAATTGGGTAGCATGATTAACTACTATATGAAACATCTTTGTGTTCAATTCATATGGTAAATTATGAATTGATCCGCACACAATTTGTAGGTGTAATTTATTTCTATATAAAACTGATGTCGATATCTATGTAAATCAAGCATTTATGACCGATAAGTCCTATTTCGAGAGGTCACTTGTATGGGGCCTAGGTGAAATAATGTACCGATTTTTATCAGTTTAAATAGTCTTTGTCCTTAGGCCGAAACTAAGGGTCTCATTTCATATGAAGAATATTGAGAAAATGGTTTTAAACTTGAATATTTTCCATATAAAATTTGTTTAACGTTTGTCGTTGCCCTAATACATTTGCCAAATTTTATAGAAATAACCGAAAAATTTAAACTGTACTTTGAAACTGCACTTTACATCAGCCACACTGATGCACAGACGGATTTCGTTAAATCGACTCAGAAAGTAATTCTGAGTCAATCGCCATACTTTAGATGGGTGGCAGACTAATATTTTTCGGCTTTAAAAACATCAGCACAAACGCATAAAACCCAGCCTACTATGTTGGCGAAGGGTATACAAATCTAATATATGCTTCAAGACTAGGGTTCCTACACAGAGAAAACAGATTCGTAATAGCAAATTTGTTGCCAATCGAATGATAGATATAGAATTTTTCGGTTCTATCAACAGAAAGTCAGTTGATAAAGAAGAATTTCGGTTGAAATAACCAAACTTTTGTTACCCCTTCTGATATATTGTAGCCACAATTGTAAAATTCGGTTACTAAGGTAGAATCATTCGATTGGCAACAAATTCGGTTGCTATCACGAATCTGTTTTCTCTGTGTACGCGAGAGAATTCCCGGGTTCAAATTCCCGGGTTGAAATTTGTTTCTCTACAATCAGATTTGAAAAATTTCTCTAACTACGCATGTTTTATAGATTTAACATTCAAAAGTATTTTAATTAAACAAAGAATTGATTGATTTCATACTGATTAAAACTACGACTATAACAATACCGAACAAATAACACTATTAAATTATAAACTCTTATAAAGGCTGGACCAACAAACAAATATAGTTATTTTATACTTCTTTTAAAACCCTGGTAACATTATAAGTCAATTTATACGAAAAAAAATTTCTGGTTTTTCATTTAATTTAGTGTAAAAAATTCCCGAGAATTCCCGAAACGATTTTTTAATTTCCTCCCGTGAAAGAAAAAAGTCCGGGAAATTAGGAACCCTATTCACGACAAATAAGTATTTTCATAAGCAGTGATTGCTTAAAGTTAGTCTGGCGGCTTCTAGTCATACATAAAATATTTATCAGTTAAATATAATTTACGGATAAATTACGAAGTTATCGTTACCGAAAAACTGCAATTCCCGATAAAATATTTTTACTGATATAAACGTAAATACCGTTGCCGCTGTTCTATAAATAATTTTAAACTATGAACATTTTTGATTTCAATAATAGAGTTTATTGAAATCTTTAGAATTTAGAAATAACTGCCAAAGGGTAAAATGAAATTACTCCCAATAATCGGCGGTTTCATAATTTTAAAAATATTGGTCCCAAAAAAAGAAATGAAATAATTCCCAATCCGAAGCAATTTATTTATGTAATCTGAAAAAAGGGAAGTTTTACTCCTCTGGGATGTGTCAAAAACTGCCTTCACTCAGAAAATTTGTTTTGCATTGCCGCCCTTCGGCCGGGCGCTAAGGTTTTCTACTCTGGGGTGTATCAAAAACTGGCTTCGCTCTGAAAAGTTGTTTGCATTGCCGGCCTTCGGCCGAACGCTAAGGTTTTCTCCTCCGGGGTGTATCAAAATCTGGCTTGAGTGATATTCAAACAATAATGTCAATTCCAAAAATATCTGTTAAAAAAAGTAAATATTTTTTTATTTGGATGGCATTAGCCCATATTAAGCCGAATTCAAAATTACCGTTCTAAGCAGTTACGAGTGCATATAAATGTGACTATAAATATTGTAAAATTATGAGATTATGATCAAATTAAATTCCAAAACCATCAAAAAATATGGGGGTATATTGATTTTCTTATTATGTTTGTAGAACAAAAAAGTATATATAATCTATCATTCTGTCCGTCCATCTATCTGTTGAAAATACGAAAGTAACTAGCAGGCTAAAATTTATCACAAATACTCTCTGTTCTCTATAATTTCTTCTATTCTCCATACAAATTTTGATTATGTTGCAATCGTTTACAAATTAGTATAAATTAGCATAAATTAGTTGTAAATTCACATACTGTAAAGTATGTGAAAATCGAGCAACATTTGTTCTTAGTCGCCATAGAAGGCCCCCTCAGAAACTGACTTGAATATTCATAATTCACTAAAATATAAATCCATATTTTTAAGATTTTTAGCTAATATTTAGATTTTTTAAGCATATTTTAGGCGAATAAAAATCCGCCTTTAGTTTATCATTGGTTAATGAAATCCAAGTAAATATATATTATTTTTTTAATAGTTGTGTTCCAATAAAATACAGTAAAGCTGAATTCACCAATGAGTTTCTGAAACATTTTTTGTTCCGAACATTTTTTTTTTATATGTAGTTTGACATTCTATTTTTGAGAGAGACTTCAAACTACATATAAAAAAAAAACTGTTCCGAACAAAAAATGTTTCAGAAACTCATGGGTGAATTCAGCTTAAATGTTCTTAACAAACAAATATAATGTATTTTATATTTATAATAATTTTTAGTGTACAATTTTGACTCCATTCTAAATAAGCAACCGAAAAAAACAATCTTAAAATAAATATTAGAAAATAGGATACGAAATGTTTTCTTTAAGAAATAATTTTAACAATTATTATTTGACCAAATACAAAATTTTCTCGAAATCCGTCAAATTTTATTTTGGTCACCATGATAAATCATAATAAAATTTTTTATTAGAATCAAAACAAAATATTTAATATATGAGATATGCATGAAGTTTTATGATTTTTTAGTCTCTAACTACAATGGATTAAAAATATGAGATTATTAACCCTTTTGTGCTAACAGTTTTATAATACAACACTTTAAATAAATTCATTATAAAAACTGTAAATGTAGTCATTAATAAATTTGTGAAACTTCCCATAAAACTTAGTATACAATAATTAAAATGTTGATTAATTTTATATAGTTTTTTAAGTTTAATAAAGTATATATGTATGTATTTATATCTACTTATGTATGATTTTATATATTCCCCCTCATTCAAACATCCATATATACATTCGAGCGACTCACTTCGTATGAAGAGTATGAAGAAAGTTATTTTGTTACCTCTCTCAAAATAAACCTCCCAAAATATTAACCGTTCGTGGGCTGGATCATTTCCAAAAATTTTTTTTTTTTTTTTTTTTTGATATTTGAAAATACATATTTGTTTTTTCTCTTATAACAACTCATATAATATTGAGTATCATTTGAAAGGGCTCTTCTAGCCACATGTTTGTCATGTCAATATTTACTCTCAATATAGAGAGTAAAGAATTTGTTATGAAAATGTTTATTATTTTGACAGAAAATTTAAATATTTGAAAAATTGTCTTGATTTATGAAATATTTTGGATGACATCCTAAAACAAAGAAATGTTTTTTTGAGAGGGGGGGTTAACAAAATCCCTTTTTTCTGAGAGTCATCCTAATGTACATAGATATGAAGAAATATTAATTTATGTTTATTTTATATACTTACATATAAATTTTATTGTATTTCACACATTGTTTTATGCTATAATATTTTATTTTTTATTATTATTATTATTCTACTCTGTTGGTTCTTTCATACGTTCTTTTGTTTGGTCGTTTTCGTTGCTGTTAATGTTAATGTTTCATCTTTGTGACACAAACAAACATGTGACATATTTACATAAATATACTATATGACAACAACTACAACTGCTAAACAAACTTTAAACATACTTATTATGTACTTGTTATATGTGAGTACATACATATGTATGTATATAAATAAGTACATATGTATATGTGGGTTATCCTTGTATTAGTGTTAGTACCAGTATATGAATGTATGTGTATAACTTTATATAGCTTTTGATGATAATCTTAGTCAATTGTCCTTTAACATTGTTAAGTGTTGTAATTCTGGATAAATATTTATCAAACTCTGACATGTGCATTAGGTTGGCCCTTACATTAGCGATTTTGAATGCACCCAAGGTCATGTAAATATTAAAATGCTGAAAAGTTGGACACTTAATTATGCTGCTGAAATATGTGGGTTCAAATAAAATGGTCAAATCATTTTCGGAGGGGACTAGGAAGAAATGTTGCCCAATTTTCACCATAATTTACACTGTAGTTTTATATTACTTAGAACTAATTTGTGCAAAATTTTATCAGGATTGCCGAACACTAAACATATTTATTACTGCTCAAACAGTATTTCGGGAGAACATTTGTATGGGGTCAATGTGAAATCATGGACCGCTATTGCCAACATTCCATACCAACATAATCTTAACGACAAAGAGTATTTGTGAAAAATGTCAGCCAGCTATCTAATTTCGTTTGAGCCCTAACGTGTTTTCAACAGGTAGACATACGGACGGACATAGCTAGATCATCTTAGATCAAATGAGGACCCAGAATATATATACTAATGTGGGTCTGCGACAAATATTTTGATGTATTACAAACGGAACAAAGAAAATCTCTTTTTTGGGTATAAAAACACGCATATACGTTATAAAGTTTTTACTACTAATTCCATGTTACTCATACGTCATGTATGCAAGTAAATTTAAACAATTGTTCAAACGAAAGAAAAATATTAACTTTGCTTTAAAAGTAGCTAATTTAACATTGAGACAGATGGTGCAACATGGTAACCGGTTTCCAAATAAATTAAAGACATGGAAAAAACTCACCCACTTATAGTGCTAAAATATATATGGGGGATATCATGTCAAGTGAACCAACTTTTGATATCGATGTCTTCCGATCGGGATGAAATTTGCAAAACGATCGGTCAAGAACACTCTGAGTTTGACGGGTTCAAAATTTGACATTTTGGCCAAACAGGTGTTTTTACACATTCATGCAGTGTTGCCAATTCATGGTGAACAAAAAGGACTAAATACTTAGAAAAAAAGGCTAAAAAAGGGCTAAGAAGTGGCTAAAAAAGGGGCTAACATTTTTAATAAAAAAAATACATACATTTGGCACAAAAAACAACGTAGAATGTTACATTTGGCTAAGCCGAATAGACAAACAAAAATGTATGAATATAACACACGTTCAAATGCAAGAAAATAAGAATATTTATTCCTGTATGTTGATCCTTAACTTTAAAATAGCGTAATATGGGGCCACAAGTATATCATATGCCGATGTTTTTAAAGCCTCGTATTTATCACCTGGCCTGCAAAATGCTCATAGGCAAATTTTTTTATATGAAAGACAAATTATGTATAAGGTAATTCTTTTGTAATAACTTCGATGGAGAATATTTTGATAAGTGAATATATGGCAAATATGCCTCTCATGTAATGCAGAAAAAAATATTCTAAAAATTATACACGTCGCCGGACAGAATTGATTTTCATTGGCAAAAACATAAATTTTGCCATTAGTTAGTAAACATATCAAAACTAAGGTAGCCAAAATATGTAAACATAAATATTTAATTTAAATTTGGCAAAAATTTAATTTTCTATATTTGATCAGATAAAAATGATCATAGCTAAATTATTATCGATAATGAACTGAATTTTTCTTTCTAAATTGGTTGGACTATAGTCTTTGAAAACGGTATACTACATGGCATGTGTTATAAAATATTTGTTAAAGTACTATATTTACGTCAATATATCGCCCAGATAAAGTTAAAAGTATTCTCTTTAACCCTATATATGATTTTATAAACGCCCGGACCCGCGCGTAAAACATTAACATATTTATTAACAATTTTTATTCAAATAACGTCCATTTTCTCTATATTAGTTATGGCATTTTTTTAATGTATGGAAGGTCCAACAATTTGTATGTGATTAAATTGTTTACTGGTTCAACATTTTTAGTTAATTTTTGTCATAATATCCCTACCAATTTTTTTTAACTGATTTTACTAATTTTCAACAGCAAAAATTTCAGATCATTAGAGCAAATATATAATTTTCATTAGAGTAAATATATATGGCTAAATGAAAATAAAAAAGGCTAAAAAAATGTCTAAAGGCTAAATAAATTTTTTTGTGGCTAAACAAGATTGAAAAGGGCTAAATTTAGCCCAAAAAGGGCTAAATTGGCAACACTGCATCCATGTAACTTATTACCTATTGTTCTTAGCTAAATGTGTCCCAAATAGTTTAGATAGCTATTTCATCCATCTTTCACAAAATAAAATTAAAAAAAAAATAAAAAAAATTTTAAATTTTTTTTCCGAAATCAAAAACTTTTTTTACTTTTTTTCAAAATGGGCCCTTTTTCTCAGAAGAAAACTTAGCTATTTTCCTTGAATAAGTTGGATGTGTACCAAAATAAATGTTTTATGAATCAAAACATACAATTTTTGATATACAATTTTCGATTTTTTTCTTGGCAAAATGTAACTCAAGGCATACAAGTTTTGAGTTAAAACATTTATTTGTTATATATCCCACTAAGAGACCAAAAAGCTCTTAAATCAATAGACCTAAGCATTCTTTTAAAATTAAATTTTGAAAAAAATGCGACCAAATAGGTCTTCAAGGAAAATATCTAAGCTTTCTTTTGATAAAAAGTCCCATTTTTATACCCTTCGCCATGAGTGGCAAGGGTATATACAAGTTTGTCATTCCGTTTGTAATTTCTACATTTTTCATTTGCGACCGCACAAATTCCGAAGCCCACAAATAACTTACATACATCAAAATATCGGGAATTCTCCCGGCTTGGTTGTTATTTAAAATAAAATCGGCCCACAACTGGCTGAGATACAAGGAAAAAACCGGAACAACCTCGATTTTTGCCCTATTTTTGATCTATATCTGGATTACTAGTCATTAATATAGACAATATGGATATCTAATGATAGAAATTTCAAAGTCCATTGCAACGATGTATATAATGCTATAGTTAGTTGGTCCTACAATGGGTCAAAATAGGGAATAATATTTTTTACCCCGAATTTTTTTTTTCATCCAAAATTTTTTTTTTTTTCAAAAATTCTTTTTCCAAAAAATTTTTTTTATAAAAGTTACAAAAATAAAATTGGAAAAAACTTTTCAAAAATCAATTTGGAAAACAAAAATTAAAAAAATTTTTAATTTTGTTTAAATAAAAATATTTAAAAAAAATATTTTTAAGTCTAATTAGTTGAAGGGTATTTAAGATTAAGAATATAATTCTCCTACTTGTTTTTTTTAATTTTATTTTTCGAAAGATTGAAATAATAGCTATCTAAACTATTTGCGACAAATTTTGCTAATAACAATAGGTAATAAGTCACATGGATGAGAAAAAACATCTGTTTGGCCAAATTGTCAAATCTACCTCAGAGAGATCTCTACCGATCTTATTGAAAAATTGTGTCTGAATTACTATCCAATAGGACTAACCTTGGTTCAAATTTCATTCCGATCAGAAGACATCGATTTCAAAAGTTGGTTCACTTGACATGAAATCCCTCATATGTATATTTATTTTTAGTTAGACCCCTTTCACACTAGGCAATTTAGTTGCGCAAGTCTCTTGCCCAACAACAAAACAGAATGTACAATTTTCTTCTCCTTAACCCGGCATTACCTCTGGCATCTACAAACACAAGAGACTTGCCTAGTGTGATAGGGGTCTTAGAAATTACTTGAATTATCATTTTTACAATGATTTTAGAGTATGTTAGGATATTCTTAATTGAAGAGGCGAATTTGATATTTTGACATAAATGCGAAAAAATGTGTAAATTTACATCGCTTCCATGTAAAAATTAACTGTTTTTCTGCTGTACTGAAAAATTAATAAAAAAAACACACCGACCTTTTTTTGGCACATGGACGATATGTTATTTAAATAGACAATTTATTACTGCACTGTCCTAATAACATTATATTAACACTTGTGCATATTCATGCATGCGTACAACAATTATCTCATAAATAAATTAATGACTTAATTAGAACAATTGTAACCATAACCTTGTAATGAAAAATCAACAAAATGAATAATCTTACATCTAGATAAACTACACATTTCTAATTAATTTTATAGAACAACTAAAAAAAACCAAGAAATATATAAAACCTAATAAAAAAAGAAGCAAATTACTTTCGTTCGTCGCCTTGCAGCAATATTGACTCAGAATACTCTAACTTCAATTATAATAATTTAATTTTCTAATTCATTTGTTTTTTACAATATTTACCAGAATTAATTGAAAACTTGGTATATGTACATTGTAAAAGTTTCATATAATAAATATTTTTAGCATTTTATTTTGTCCATCCTTGATTGTACTTATTTGCCTTATCATCTATTTAATATTAATAACCAAATGCCTGTTAAACAACAACTAATACTGCAAAAAAATAAAGGTCCTTCTAGAGTTTTTTCCAATTTCCTTTTGCTTTTATTTCTTTGCTCTTATTTTCTGGTTAAACAATGTCAACTGATGATGACATCAAAGTGTATCCATCTATTGTGTTTTTGGTTTATTTTTTTATTTTTTTTTATTTTGTTATTTATTGTTTTTGTTTATCACTACTCGCACACTTGTTTACCAGCAAGTTTCCAAATGAAAGCAAAAAAAAAACAAAATATTTATACAAGTTGTCATATTGTTAAGTCCTTTATTTTGTTCAAAAAAAAAAACTTATAAATGAGAAAAGAGTAAAAGTTTCTGATACTTTTTCTTTTTTTGGCAAAACAAGTCAAACCTTTTAGTGCCAGGATGTTGCTTTAGTTTAATATAGAAATTTTACTACTAATAAATTTTGTTAACATCCTGTTTAATAAGATCTTAAAGTATTTATATCAAGGTTGGCTACCGCTACCGCTGCCATTATCCCTAAAATACCGAATCAGATGAATAACTACCGTTATAGATATAATCGTAAAAATCTTTATCTCTAAATACCTTGCCGCTTTTCCATAAATAATTTTAAATTATGAAAATTTGTATTGACATCTTCCAAATTTAAACTGTAATACTCGCATAATACCACCCAACTTACCAATCAGCTTATTAAATTTTTGTAAATTTTATTAAAAATTTAAGTCCGACGGAAATTATGCTTATCATTAGTACCAGTACCATTTAACAACTTGGAATCGTTAGCTAACCTTGATTTATATTAAGTACTAGTTGACAGTACCAGCTTCGCACGGTAGCATTTAATAATGTTAGTTCTTCAAGTTTCTCCAACCCACATACACTTGCCTGTTCTTATTTATTTGCAAATAAAATATCTAAATTTGTACTGCATACTTTAGGGAGCTTTTTTATTACAGTTGACTGGACTAAAAAAAAAATTTCCGAGTTTTCACGAAATTTTTTAATTTTTTTTCTTTATAAACCATCTCCTGCAAATTTCGAATCGAATAAAAAAAATCAGCCAAATCGCTCCAACCGTTCTCACGTGATGACATTACATACCTGGACCATTTCATTTAACAACAATATAATTTTTAAGATCTTACTATCCAGGCCTAGCCAGTTGTTATGCCAAGAATATGACTGATTAAAAAGAGTTTAGAACTAGAGGAATTCGGCAGCCAAAAAATTCCAAATTATAGAAAATTTTAAATTGTTCAAACATTTTAAATTCATTTTATATATCATTTATATTTGATGTCATGTGAACCAACTTTTGAAATCAATGTCTTCCGATCGGGATGAAATTTGCACCAAGGTTAGACTTATTGGATAGTAATTCAGACAAAATTTTTCAACAAAGTTAGTTCTATTGGATAGTAATTCAGACACAATTTTTCTACAAGATCGATAGACAACTCTCTGAGTTAGAGGGAGTCAAAATTTGATATTTTGGCCAATCAGGTGTTTTTTCTTATCCATGTAACTTATTACCTATTGTTCTTAACAAAACGTGTCCCAAAGATAGCTCTTTCTTCAATCTTTCGGAAAAAATATTTAAATAAAGAAAATAAAAAAAATTTTATATTTTTTTCCGGAATCAAAATTTTTTTTTTTTGAAATGGGACCTTTTTTCCTTAAAATAAAGCTTAGATGTTTTCCTAGAAGACCTTGAAGATCGCTTAGTGGGATGTGAGAGGGATATCTATCAAAATAAATATTTTGTAATTCAAAACATACAATTTTTGACTTTTTTTGCAAAATTTAAAACTTTGTTGACGTTTTTTTCAAAATGGACCCTTTTTTAACTCAAACAAAAGCTGAGATATTTTCCTTGAAGACCCTTTTGATCGCTTAGTTGGATGCGAGTGGGATATCTATCAAAATATATATTTTGTAACTCAAGACATAAAATTTTTGCTTTTTTTTGCAAAATCTAACTTTTTTTAAAAATTTGCGCTTTTTCAAAACAAATTTTTTCCTCAAAAGAAAGCTTAGGTCTATTCCTTTATGATATTATTGGTCCCTTAAGCTACGTTTCCGCATACACCGTAATCGGCACCGAAAACGAAATTCCATACATTTGCACCGAAAAAAGTTCGTTTCAGAAATCGTCAACGAAAATTGGGAACGAAACGGCACCGATCAGTAACGAAAATTTTTTCATATGGGGCCGGAACGAAAACAACTTCAAGTAGGTTGTTTTCGGTGCTGTAGGAACGAAATTATTTTTTTATTTCAAATTTAAAGAAAATTAAAATTAATAAAAAAATAAATTTTCTTTATTGGAAGATACATAGATTTTGTCAAAAATAATGAAATTCTATTTAATTTCCAAATGACAACTTATAAAATAATTTCGTTTCTGTTTTATGCCGCAACGCACCCAACTGAAACGAAAACAATTCAGAAACGAGACGATGACGAACACCAACGTTTTTCAGTTTCAGTTTTCGTTATCTACGCCGATGACGGTGTATGCGGAAGCCCAGCTTTAGTGAGATGCGAGTGGGATATCTATCAAAATAAATATTTTGTAACTCAAGAAACACATTTTTTTAATTTTTTTTCAAAATATAACTTTTTTCATAATAAACAACAAATTTTTTTTGCTCAAAAGAAAGCTTAGGTCTTTTCCTTTAAGGCCTATTTTGTGGTTTAGTGGTATGTGAAGTTGATATCTATCAAAATAAATATTTTGTAATTCAAAACATACAATTACATTATTTTTTTTGCAAAATCAAAAACTTTGTTGACTTTTTTTTCAAAATGATCCCTTTTTTAATTTTTTTTAGCTCAAACAAAGGCTGAGATATTTTCCTTCGAGACCCTTTTGGTCGCTTTTTGCCACGAAATGCTTGACATGAAACCCCATATTTTTTTTGGTTATTAAAATACGTATACGTTATAAAGTTTGTCCTACTAAGTAATTCCATATTACTCATACGTCATGTATTTCAATGCAAGGAAAATTAAACATTTGTTCAAACCAAAGTCAAATTTTATGATTTAAAATCAGTTAATTTCAACTGTATATGGCTAACAACATATACTATATAGTTCAGAGTTTGACCATGAGGGTATTTCGACAGCATCCTGATACTTGACACTAATGTTTTAAACACTGACTTAAACAAATTTACAATAAAATTACTCAAATGTATTTAACAAATTATTCTATTTAAATGCATTTCATCATTTAAACACAATGTCAAATAATACACTTTGTTCAAAAACATTTAAACCAACTAGAAACACCAATTTTTGTTCAAACAACAGCATGTTAAATAAATAATTTTATGTAAATACAGCCATATGATAATGTTTTACAAATAAATTAAAATTTTTCCCACTCAAAATTGAAATGTATTTAAATGGATTGAAATTGAGTTTGTATTGTTACCACAACTGAACACATAATAACATAAAATAAAAGAAAACCAAAACTGTTATGAACGTTTTATTGAAACTAATTACTTGTTGTTTGTGTTGTTATTGCAAATGTAGTTGAATCCCATAAGTTTTAGTTTTAACACATAAAAATCGTATTTTCAGATCCAGCACCAAAGCACGAAACACGCATTGTGTATCTAAATATTAGTAAGTGATTGTGAATTCATAATGAAAAAGAAAAAATTAAATCAAATAAAATCAAATCTTTACACAAAAAATCAGCAATCAAGGCTTACACGTACTTTAGCAATAAGGAGCTATGCAGCTTAAAATGAAATCTATCTTTACAAATTTATCTTATTTCATTTTCTTTGCTAAATTTATTTCTCTTATTATTTCTAGTAAAATTGTATATAGTTTATACAAAAACAACTTTAAGTATATAATATTCCTTTATCGTCTACAGACATGCATACTCTTTGTATTTGAAAATAATATAAAATAAAATTCCTTTATAATATCCACTCAATATTTATTGTTTATTCTATTTGCAGCTGAAGAAGATACAACGGAAAAATCATCAACATGTGGCACAATATTAATATTGCTTTCGGTGGCTTTGTGTATACTGACACTACCTTTTAGTTTATTTGTTTGTTTTAAAGTAAGTCACGTTTTTCTATTTCTATTTTGGTTTCTCACTACACAATAAATATGTATTTTCCAGGCTAACACTCACTCACCCAAACATCTGTACAATACATTCGTATTTGAAAAATAATATTTGTATTGGCCTTCATCACACAGCGAATAAATGGCACACAGCAACATTTTGCTATTGTCTACTTTTGGGGGTTTTAATAAACTGTACACAGTGGGAGAATTACAAAAATTTAAAGTGAAAATAAATTTGTAACTTCTAAACGGTTATAGAGAGCTTAAATTTTGAATTTAGACTTTAAATACCAAGGTCACATTAAATTAAATTCAAAATGGTGCCAAATTTGTATTCTCGATCCGACTTTGAAAGATGTTGATATTTTATGAAATATTCGCATTTGAATATTTAAATTTCTGTCTTTTCTTACCTTTGCTAATAGCTGATTCAAATCTTTCGCAATATTTTTGAAATATCTGTTTTTTAATTAACAACAAATTTTGTTAGGCCAGATCATTAGAAAAACTTTTGCCAAAGACTTTAGGAAAGCGAATGATATTATACAATTAAATCTATAGATCAAATGAGAATTACAAACACTCAGGCTTTATTTCTAAAAATATCAAAGTTTGGACCAAACACTAACAATTAAACAGTGATTTTATAGTTTCTAAAATTTAAAAAAATTTGGCTATTTTAAGCCAAAACATAAAATTTCAAATAAAATTTTCAAGCTCTAAACCAGGGATTCTGACCCTTTTAATTAAAAATACGGCTCATCTTTTTCATATTCTTATATACAAGACATAAAAAAAAACAAATTTAGCTAGAGTAGGGTCAATTATGGACCGAGCCTTACAGAAGTTGGTAAAAAGATTTATGTCCAATTTCATCACGAAGTAATTTCCTGAGGGGAATATTGCATGGGTACTAGGAACAAATTTTGCCCGATGTCGCGTACTTTACAGTAAAATTTCCAAGAAAATAGAGTTCCGGAGAATATTTGTATGGGGGCTAGGTGAAATCATGGATCAATATTGCCCATTTTCAATGCCAAACAAATATTATAATATACATACATATATACATAGCTAAATATATGTATGTATATTATAATATTTGTGGATGGTGGGTATAAAAAGCTAACTAATAAAAAATAATATTTAGAGCAGAGCTGTAAATGAATCATTAATTTTTGAATTAATTCGCGAATCATTCACACAAAAAAATTAATTGAATGAAATTTGAATTTGGTAAAATTGAATTGCCAATTCTTTTTTCTAATTCAGTTGAATTAATTCAAAATCAATTCATATGAATTGCAACTCATTTCTGCCTAATTCGTTTGAATTGATTAAAAATTTCATTCAATTCAATGAATTAATTCAAAATTTAGCTAATTCATAATGAATTAAAATCAAACAAGTAAGAGAGCTATATTCGGCTGTGCCGAATTTTATATACCCTTCACCAAAATATACTTTAAAATAAAAATTTTAAATAGTTTTAGGTAAACAAAATTTAATTTTTTTTCCAGTAGTTTTTTCGAAATTGTTTTTTCCAAATTTAATAATTTTTTTTTTAATTTTACAAAATTTTTTTTTAGTTATTAAATATTTTTTTTAATATTTAGTGAAAAAAAATGTTGGTGAAAAAAAAAAATTCGGGTTAAAAAATATTTTTTTCGATTTTGACCCATTATAGGTCCAACTTACTATGGTCTTATATACCTCGTTGCACAGGTCTTTGAAATATCTATCATTAGATATCCATATTGTCTATATTAATAATTTAGTAATCCATATATGGGTCAAAAATATGTCAAAAATTGAGGTTGTCCTGGTTTTTTCCTTATATCTCAGCCATTTGTGGACCGATTTTCTCGATTTTAAATAGCAACCGAGCCGGAAGAATTTCGGAGATATTGATGTATCATTCGTGTATGTAAGTTATTTAGGGGCTTCAGAAAGTTTATTTCACCACACAGACGGACAGACGGACATGGCTATATCGACTCCGCTATCTATAACGATTCAGAATATATATACTTTGTGGGGTCGCAAATGAAAAATGTAGAAATTATAAACGGAATGACAAACTTATATATACCCTTGCCACTAATGGTGAAGGGTATAAAAAGAATGATTCATTTACAGCTCTGATTTAGAGAAACAAATTTAAATTGGGAAAACAAAACTTGATGTTACTTTTTAAATATCTTGTTTATAAATACAAGCTACATGTATACATTTAAGTTTTATTATATATCAATATAAATTAAGGTATCCTGAATATCAAGCTTTGTTTTCCTATCTTCAATTATCCCTTCCAAAAAATAAGGCATATGTTTGTGAGATGATGTCATCTCTTTCCGCCGATAAGTGAGAAATTCGTTGCATAATTCATGAATTTTTTCCATGAAAACTGGACTTATGTGCGCTTTTGCATTGTCCCTGTGAAAAGAACTTTTTTTGTCTTGGCCAAATGCGAGTTTTTCTTCAAATCCTCATAAAATCTACCCACGCGATTGCATTTGTGGTCGATTTTTATCCAAGATTTCTAAAATTTTTTTTTATCCCATCCAAAAAATAAAACTTGTCTAGGTATTTTTTGTGAGATGATTTTAACGTTGTGGTCAAATTTCTTCAGGTTTGTAAACATGAAATAATCACTCGGGTCTGAATCAGGAAAATAGGGTGGAAGAGGGAGCATTTCGTAGCCTATTCATGGAGTTTTGCCATGGAAATTTCACATTTTGCGAAGAGTCTTCTCATACCCAAGTGATCATTCAAAATTGAAACCACTGAGACGTGTGAAATGCCTATGGCTTCCATTATTTCTCGCATCGTGAATTTGTGCAATTGTTTAGTGACCTCTGCTGGGCGTCCATAACGTTCGGCATCTTCCGATCATTTGTACAACATAAATTTATTCAAAGTATTGGCCATTGTTAGCTATACACATTTTCCCATCTTTCTGGCATCATATGGATTCCGATCCAAAAGAACTGCTCATCTTTTAAGACCAAGAACGAATCTAGCCAATTTTGTATACTTTGTTCCAAAGTTAAGCCTATTCCTATCGATCGAAACAAATAGTAGTCAGACGGATCAAGGTCTGCACTATAAGAGGCAAAACTTCCCAACCACTTCTTTCTAAATAGTTTTTAATAGTTATTGCAACATGTGGCCGAGCGTTGCACAGTGGTATGAGAATAAAAAAGAGGGAAATAAATTTATAACTTCTAAACCCTTAGTGTAGTCGAGTTTAAGTTTTAAACTTGGACCTCATAACCCCACCAGCAGCGGGACCAGGGGTTCCCAAAGTAGGACACCTCGGGTATGTTCAATTTTTAAAATGATCCTAATTCTTCGTTTGTGTTCCGATTTAAAAAAATTACACATTGTCGTAGCTATCAATTATCTCGTATAGCTTAGGAGATATTCGCATTTGAAAATTTAATTTTCAACATTTTTACCCACCCTACACCAGTTTTTTGGTGACCGCGGTTCCAAATATTCGGTTCCGATTTTATCCATTTTTCTTTTATAGGATTAACAATAGATCTATATATCAAATAAAGAAAGAAGTGTTTAAAAATCATGACTGACTCCAAAGTTACATGCATTTGAATATAAAAAAATTAAAAAAGGCGATTTTTCGCAATTTTTTTGGGAAAAAAGTGCTTTTATTCTTTTAAAGTTATCTAAACAATTTCTAAGAGGATGTATAATGAATTTGTACTTTTTGAAAAGCTAACTTTATGGTAAATATTTTAAATGAAAATAACATTTATAATTTTTGATACCGACGGGATCAGGTCCATTCCAAAAATGCCTATTTTTTATGTAAAATTAAAATTTAGGGCAAAAATTCTCAAATCGCATACTCGATATCAAAATAAGGTTAGATGGCCCAATAAGTTCTTAATTATTTTGTAAAGGGTTCCGATAACCAATAAGCCAAAAAACGAAAAATTCCCATTTTTGGGATTTTTCAAGATTTTTTTGGGAATTGCGGGATTCTTGATAACAAATTAACAAATTTGTTTTTATTTTTCCATTTTGAATGGAAAAATCTATATAACTGTGAAATTTCATTAAAAAATATTCATAAATAAAAATTTTATTTCAGTTTGAAAAATTTGTATCTATGCAAAATTCAATAAAAAGCATTTTTTGTCATATTTTTCAAAAAAGTATTCCATGAAGTTTTTAATTGTCAAAAGTTATATACATTTTTGAAAAATAGACAAAATCCTCTATCCATTGATATATAACATGTCTACCTTATGTTTTTTACATGTCAAATAAATTAGGGAAAACTTAACAACTCGCATATAATTTACCTAACAGATATTACCTTTTTTCTCATACGATCTTCTATGCTTCTGTATATCGTGGATTCGGTGCAAAAAGGATTTTCATTTATAGAATTCATGCTCAGCTTCAATTCGAGTGGTGCCAAATTTGCATGCGTTTTGGCGTATCCTGCTACTTACAAACATTTTCAAATTCCTGCTAGAGTGGCTCCCAATAATTTTGCAAGCTCATGTTGAGTGTGACAACAATCTCCATGGAGTAATGTCTCCAATTCTTGGCCTTCAAACTTTTTTGACTGGTCTGCGCGATGTTAATCATCCGTGTCAAAATCACAATTTCTGAACAGAACAAACTATCTCTCGCAATATACAAACAATTCTGTAAATATCTCTCACTTTCAATCTCCGATCGGCCAACCCTATATCCTGAATTTTTGCAATTGTTTCACTTACAGAGACCTCAGCTGGGAGTCCACATGAAATTTACTTCTTTCCATTTTATCTTTAAGTCACGCTGTAGTCTGCTATCAATGGCTTTTCAACATAAACTAAATAACGCAGCAAAAATTTCAAAAGTCACGGATTTATTTTCCCGTCCTCGTAATACTGGATTTCTTATTTTCAATTTGTGTTTTCTCCGTACTAATTTCGATTTATCAATTTCAATTTCAAATTAATATTAATTTGGATTTATTAATTTTGAATTAGCCTTTTCAAGTTGTATTTTTCCCAATATTTATTTCGATTTCTCAATTTCGATTTGATTTTTTCTCAATATAAATTTGGATTTTCTCAATTTCAACTTTTTGTTTTATAAGCTGTTTAATGTTAGGAGAAATTTCAGATCTATATCTCTCGCAATATATAAAAAATTCTGTAAATATATCGTATATTATGTTTTTCAAAATTGTCTCACATTTTGGTTCATAACTTTTTTCCTGTTAAACAAATTTTATTTATTTTCAATACCAAACAGTCTAGGATAATGATAAACATTTCAGTTGAATTTTATTGATTTCAGTGCCGTATTTTTGTTGTCAGTGTGTTTTACACAGACAGACCTTTCTAAAACAACATGAGTAAATCAAAGTGTTACATATGAAACGTTAAACTTATATACAGACAGAAATAATGGTAGTGCAGAGTTTAAAAACAAAAACCTGTGTGATGAAGGCTGCCTTAGGACTGAATCTTTAATAATCATAATTTAATTTCTAATTTTCCTTTTTTCTTTAAAGGTGGTACAGGAATACGAAAGAGCTGTTATATTTAGATTGGGTCGTTTAATGCAAGGCGGTGCCAAGGGTCCTGGTAAATATTTCAAACTAATTAAAAACATTTTCCATTTATGCAAAATACTAAAACAACATTTTTATTATTATTATTTATAATTTAAAACAACAACAAAACAAAACAAACTTTCAAAAACAAACAAAAAACAATTTTTCCCAATCAACTTCAGGTATTTTCTTCATTTTGCCCTGCATCGATTCATATGCTCGTGTTGATTTACGTACTCGAACTTATGATGTACCACCACAAGAGGTAAAACTTTTTTTTAGTTTTTTTTTTATTTTCTAAATAACAATTTTAATAAGTATATTTGTTTAGTTGAGTAAATGTATGTAATAACTAAGTTAGAGTAACACTTAAATTAATAATATAAAAGTTTACTTAAACAGTTTTCATAATTTTGTGTATATGTATATTGTTGAATGTTTGTGTTTTAAATATAATTTTATTTCCTTATGTTCTTGTTTTTAATAATTTATACTGTAAGAGAAATGTATTGTAAATTACAAATTACCCAAATTTAAAATTAATCAAATACACCTAAATGGAATCCTTAAATTTACAACTCAATGTCTATTTCCTGTTTCTGTTTAGTGTTCTATATAATTTGCATGTCTTTTATGTGTGTAATTTCTCCAAATGTATTTTTTCAACAATTTCTCACATGTATCCCATTTTTATGACAAAAATATGTAAATAGTTTTTTTGTGTTAAGTCTCCATTTATTACCAGTAATGCACAACCTTCAAACACCTAAAAAATATATTTTATAATTATTTGAAAATAAATGTTATAACACACATAAAGGATTTTATTGGTTGCAAAGTTGCAAAATTCACAATTGAAATTTCCATTTAAAGCTACCAAAGGTTGTGCATTCCTTTAACTATTATTGTTATTTTCATTTTCCATATCACTGTTAGATAATAAAAGTTTTCAAATATCTGTTGTAATTTATTGTAGTTTTTAGTTTCAACTTTTTAACAAATATTTGTTTGTTGTCAATACTACAACATTATTGTTGTTGTTCTTTTTTTTTGCCAAAAAAAAATATATATGTTGTGCATTTTCGCGTGGAATGTCTAAACTTTTTTTTTACAGAAAGTTTAAGTAGAATTTAAATAAACCTAGAAGCTAAAAATGCTTAGAAACATTGGACTATTTTCAAAAAAAATATGAAAACAAAAAAAACTTATGGCGGATGTACAAAAAATAATAAAAAATACTAAATGAAAGTTGTAAATGCGTTTGAAATTTACATTGCACATATTTTATCAACTAAAAATAATTTAAAAAAAAACAGCAGTTAGCTTCATTATGAAATAGAGCTTCTCAAAAATGGAGTATAATAAATTTATTAGGCAACAAAAATTTCGAATATTCAAGGAACACGATTACATTTGTGCTGCTGCCTTACAGATGTTTTCTCTTAAACTAACTCTAACAATCAGCAATGGAAATTTTGATACGATCGTCCTTTTTATACTATTTCCCTTGACTCGTTTGAGATCTACTTTGAAACAATTTTCAGTATTTTATATATAAAGACTTATTTGCAAATTCCTATAGACTCCTATAAATATATATATAGCAAACTATTTTTCTATAGAAAATCATGTGTATAACACTATTTTCTTAAAGAAAATCCTTAGTATAACAGTATTTTCCATACAAAAATTTTGTGTATACTAATATTTTCTATAGAAAAATCATGTGTATAACAGTAATTTCTATAGCAAATCTTAGGTGTAGCTGTATTTTCTATACAAAATTTGGTATATAACAGTATTTTCATTAGTTACTAAAGAAAATCTTAAGTATAACCGTATTTTCTATAGAAATTTTTGTCTCTCACAGTATTTTCTATAGTAAATCTTTATATTATCTATAGAAAATCTACAGTGCAACCAGTATTTTCTACAGAAAATCTTTAATATAACAGCATTTTCTATAGAACGTTTTCAGTATAACAGAATTTTTAGAACACACAACTATGCTAAGATGAAAATAAATTAACATTTTAAATTTTTCAAGTACAATTTGTATATAATTTTTATTCCGAACACATTCTTAATTTTCTGTCCCTGATAACAAAAAGACAATGCATAAGTGTTCCTCTTTTATCCCAGGTACAAACTATACTCAACATTTTTAACTACCGGTAAAAATGTTTTATTTGCAATATCAATACATGGCATTAACGTTTGAAAATGATTTCATGTATATGGCCGAAATGGCTGTTCTTAACGAAGCGCATTATGGACGTCCAATTTTGGGCCACTTTTCAAGCATTGCCATAATTGTCATGTTATTGGTGACATACCGCCATGTCACCAATAACATGAACAATTATGGCCTTCAGAACGTCAGGAACCCACAGGAATAATCGAGAGGTGTCTAATTGCATGACCTTGGATGCCAATTAATAGGTGCATTTCCCGAAATCAAGTTATTGTCAAATTTTGATTTCAATAAATCAATGGTTGAAGTCAACGTTGAAACCATATCTCGCCCGGATCAATGTCATCCATATTTTTAAACAAAAAATTATTGCAAAAAATTATATTGATCGTAACGCGAGCCCCGGCTTAAATTTTGAAGAAATAAGGGCCCATGATGCCATCAGCGTTTTTTTTCTTCTGAATTTAATGAAGTCTTTACGGTCTACGCAGGATTGGTCAAAATCAAGAAGTCGTCTATAAGTTGCGCGTATTGATGACGGATTTTCAATGTAAATTTGGATAATTTGGTAGCGTTGTTGAAGCGTAGAACTATTCATCATAATTTGCCTGGTTATACTGATCAAAAATTTCAAAAAGTGAGCGCAATATGATAGTTTGACAGTTAACCATTTTATAAGTTCTATCGATCTTTAAAAAACCTTTATAAGCTTTTGTGGTAAGTACTCCAATGATATCACACTTTTATCCCTTATAGACGGTAATTGTCACTTACTTTTTGTCATTTGACAATTATGTACACTTTGTAATGCAGAAAGAAGTCAATTGGTTACCTTATACATTCCAGGTAATCTAGCGTCAAGTCAATTATCACTATAGTGTCTCTAAGTAACCTAGAGTCTAGTCACTTTAAACATTTATTTTGTACTGTAGTTCCTAAAGTAGTTATTTTACCCACAAAAGTAATATATTGGAGAGTTGCTGGAAGAAAGCATCCACTTGCACTTGTAGATGTTCAAATAACTAGTTGTAGCTGATAAAGTAACCAGTTAGGTAGCACATTTTATTCAAAAAGGGTATGTTTAGGACATGCACGTATTATAATAACTAGTCACGTAACTAGTTGTCATCCCAAGTGATAGGTAATATCACTAGTTTGGGACAATCACCAAGAACTGGGAAAATCGCTATAGAAATGAGATGTGGAAATTTTTCAAGAAACTAACTTTCGATGGTTATCTTAAAGCTTTTAATTATTTGATCTTCTTTGAATTTAGCATAATGTTCTCATTCAATAACTTTAAAACTTTATTATATTTGTTAAATTCTGCAAAGTTTTCTAAGCAATATATGTGCAAAGTCTTATAGATTAAAGTTTTGTGTTTTTTTTTTGTAATTATTACTTTATTTCATTTAGTCTCATTTATTCCAAACAAAAAAAAAACAATTAAATGTCACTTGCACATCCTGTCACTTGTTTATAAAATCCCCATTTTGAAAAAAGCATGAATTTCCTTAAAATGTTTGTATTTAAACACACAGTTTCTGTACACCGATGTTGTTCTATATATTTATGTATATAGTTTAATATATTTAAAAATAAAAAAATAAAAAAAAAATTCTTACTTTATTCTCAACTATAAACACTTAAACCGCATAATAACACAAGCCTCTCTCCCCTTTTTACTATTTTTCAAATAATTTTTCAATTATTAAAACCAAACAAAACTATTTTTTTTTTAGAAAACTTTCAGTAAAATATACATACATGCCATATTGTCATACTAAATTAATTAACTTTGCCTAAAGCTCTAATTGGAAATTCAAAAAAAAATTTAAAATTTTTTTGGCATATTTTACTGGAATAATAAAAAACCTATTAATAAACAATAATAATAATGAAATTTGTTTAAAAACTTTATTTACTTTTTAAATTATTAAATTAAATACCTTAATTAGGTAAATAAATCATATAAACAAACGATTTTTTAATATGACTTTAATTAAAAAAATTCCAAACAATTAAAAAAAAATTATTATAAAAAAAAATATATACATATTAAGAAAAATCGACTAGAAAAAATATATAAAAAAAAAGAAAAATATAGAAACATGCAAACTGATTTGATGTAATTTGTCGAGTCAACAAAATTACATGTCGAGTTCTTCAGTCTGTGTTTTGCGTGGTTTAGGCTGTTTTTTTCCAAATGCTAATTGTAATATAAATTATAAATATTAGTTCTTTTTTTTCAAACCAAAAAAAAAAAGAAAATGTATATAAAAAATATGTTTGCATAAACAAAACATAATACAATTATAATGTATTTAAATAGTGTATGTAAATGAATTTTGAATTTTAATGAAAATAGTTGTATGAACAAAACCAACTACGAAATGTTCTAAAATTATTTTTTTAGTTTTTTCATGAACAGAATGAATTGTATTTCATGTAATGATAAAGTTTGCCACGCCTAATTAATGTATGGATGATTTCGGAAAACTGTGAAAACTGTTTAAATTCGTTTATACTCTTTTCAAAAGCTCTTGGGTTTTAAAATTATAGTGTTGCTGTTAGGGATTGAATTTAAGTTAAGTTTAGAAATGTTTGATAAACAAATATAAGAACAATTATTTTCATTGCACAGTGGGTCAAGTAGAACTAAATATTTTTATTTAAAAGTCTGTAATATATTCGGTAGTGTTGAAAATTGTTTAAAACTGTTTTGAGATAAGCATTTGCCTTTGTATTCGTATGATGAAAAAGTGAAAAAGCTTTTGTAAATAAAAAAGCTCTTTTTTACTTAAAAACAATCTTGATTATATGAGAATTTTTCTAAAATCGTTATTATTGTAAAAAACATTTCTTGTCTTTTAATAGATATAAAGCTTTTTTGTAAAAAAAAGCGTTATTTATTAAAAAAAAAAGCTTTTTCTGCTATACAAGCTATAATAAAAAAGCGCTTTTGTAAAAGATAAAGCCTTAATTTTGGGAAAAAGTTTCCTTTTGTTAAAAAAAGCTTTCTTGGGTAAAAACTTTTTATTTTTTTTTTAAATTTCCATTTTCTTACAGCTTTTAACAATGATAAACCAAACGTTTTAGTAAAAAAGTTTTTTTTGGTATAAAATGCTTTTTGTATAGTTTTTGTTGTGTAAAATTTTTTTATAATAAAAATTATCTTTACAATGCTAAAAAGCTCTTTTATAGCCAAAAATATTTCTATAAATAAAAAAAATGTTTTTTAGGAAAGAAAAACTTTTTTGTATAATAAATAGCTTTTGAAGTGAAAACTTAATTTTGTACTAAAAAACTTTTTTTTAAGATAATAAAATCCTTTTTTAATTTTTTTGGTAAGAAAACCGTTTTTTTTTTTTGTGAAAAACTATTTTATAATATTAAAAAAAGGTTTTTGGCATAGAAAAAGCTTTGGTTTTTTCAACAACTTTTGCTTGATAAAAAAAAACCTTTCTGATGACAAGAAGTTTTTTATGTTAAAAGGCTTTTTTTAAATAAAAAAAAAAATTTGTAGAAAAATAATGTTTTCAATAATTTTTTATATCTGTTTTCAAAGATAAACATATTTTGTAATAAGAAAGCTTTTTTCGATAATGAAAAGCTTTTTTTATGGTAGAATAATAGGGAATAGGGACTACACCAGAGACTAAACTAGAGACTAGACTAGAGACTAGACTAGAGACTAGACTAGAGACTAGACTAGAGACTAGACTAGAGACTAGACTAGAGACTAGACTAGAGACTAGACTAGAGACTAGACTAGAGACTAGACTAGAGACTAGACTAGAGACTAGACTAGAGACTAGACTAGAGACTAGACTAGAGACTAGACTAGAGACTAGACTAGAGACTAGACTAGAGACTAGACTAGAGACTAGACTAGAGACTAGACTAGAGACTAGACTAGAGACTAGACTAGAGACTAGACTAGAGACTAGACTAGAGACTAGACTAGAGACTAGACTAGAGACTAGACTAGAGACTAGACTAGAGACTAGACTAGAGACTAGACTAGAGACTAGACTAGAGACTAGACTAGAGACTAGACTAGAGACTAGACTAGAGACTAGACTAGAGACTAGACTAGAGACTAGACTAGAGACTAGACTAGAGACTAGACTAGAGACTAGACTAGAGACTAGACTAGAGACTAGACTAGAGACTAGACTAGAGACTAGACTAGAGACTAGACTAGAGACTAGACTAGAGACTAGACTAGAGACTAGACTAGAGACTAGACTAGAGACTAGACTAGAGACTAGACTAGAGACTAGACTAGAGACTAGACTAGAGACTAGACTAGAGACTAGACTAGAGACTAGACTAGAGACTAGACTAGAGACTAGACTAGAGACTAGACTAGAGACTAGAATAGAGATTAGACTAGAGACTAGAATAGAGATTAGACTAGAGACCAGACTAAAGTATAGACTAGACCCCATCTTGTCTATGTTTGGGTGTTTAATTTATCTTTGGATCTATAAAACTTTTATGTTTTTAGTACTTTTAAAAAGTGTCCGCTTTAAAATGGAACAAAACATCTGTTTTTCGTTCGTTTTACACAAAGTCTTTACAAATTGTTCTCCACTGTCCTTGCTCCTCAAATCATTTTCTTACACCTTCAGTTTTCCTCACGCAAAGTTTTCATAAGAGTTAATTTTGTAAAAAAAAAAATTGTTTTGGTGAAAAAGCTTTTGGACGAAAATTATTTTTTATGATAAAGAGCTTTTTTATGTAGACCTTGTGGCGAATAACACATTAACTTATTCTATAAGGTCTCAATAAATAATTCATTTTCTTTATTTCCTTTTGCTTTAATGTACCAGATGTTTGGTTTTAACGAAGAAAACTGCGACCTAAAATAAATCGCAATTATTCAGTTTAGATCATTGTTAACCAAACTCTCACAACAATAGATTTGCTTCTTATTCTAGTGTTAAGATGTGTGTACACTGAACCAAATTTCTTATGAAAATATCCTTCACTGGCAACACCTGTAAAAATATTCATGTTCGTTTTTTAATTTCGGTTTCACATATATAAGAAACTCACACATAGATGGTGCCCGCGGACGTACTGCTGGAGACCAATGGTTTAGATCAATTTAGAGTTGTTTATTTACGAACTGATATGATTATATCTGAGATTCGTTGATCATTTAAAGATAATTTTATTTCATTCAAAAGTGTATTGCGGACAGGGGATCATCCATATTATATTTTGATTATCACATCATCTTGGTGGAGAATGAATCATGTTTGGAAGAGCACTCTACATTACTCCAAAGACTTCTGACAAAAAAGTGTTACACCTTTTCGATTTGGTTTTAGAAAAAATAAACTTAACTTTGCATGTAAATACACAAGGGAAAAGCTTTTATAAAATTTGTATTGTCTTGGCCATAATTTTACTACCCAGAATAAAATTTGGAATATTAACGAAAAACGCTAGTCTACAGTTAAAATAAGTTTATTGGCTGTTTAATTAATCCAGTTAAACAAAATATTCAACACTTTATTTAATATTCTGGCAGATATGAACTATTTTTAAAGAGGATAATGTCAGATTTAAGGACATTACTATATCTCAAACTGTAATTAGTAACACTCAAATTATTTTAGCTAATGATGTAGAGTTCTCTTCCCAAACTATTTCAAATGTATCAAAATATCCTTAATTTATTTTTCTTAAATTCAATACAAATCTGTGCACACAAACTCCTTGACCCATTGTGCATTGAAGTGATTATAACCCAAAATTAAATAATTTCTGCACGACAATACAGAACTTTTTCAAAACAAAAACTTTACAAATAAATTTAACATTTAATGTTTTGACAACAAACTAGAGAAGAGACTATAACCCCAGAAAAACTAAGTAGAATCAAAAATTACCAAAAAAAAAAATTTAAACACACTATAACTTTGGAACTTTTGAGTTTGCTCCACGTATCGCTATAGCGCAGTTGGCCGAAATCACCCACAAACATAACAACAAAATTAGTTTGAATTTAAATAAACAAAATTTTCTAGAAAACTATAAACGACGACAAGAACTTTATGCGAAATAAATAGAAATAATAAAAAAAAAACCCTCCCTCAGAAGAAAAAAAGAGTAATTACTTTTGTAAATACAAAAATAAACTACAGCTAGTACAGCAGTTACATGTCAGATACAAAAGACAACACATGCGAATCGAAAGTATATGTGTGTAGGAATTTGTATCTAAATAATTATTTTAAGAAATCTATTTTCTGTTTATTTGTTCGTTCGTTCTTTCGTTTATTTTGTAAATAAACATCCAACCCACAATTCCTACTACTTTTCTTTCATTCTCAAAGAGCATAGAAAACCAATTTAAAACCAGCACAGAATGGCAAAACCAACCTCCAACAAAAGGATACCCATTCAAAGCCATCAGCAATATAAGAAAACCTATTTAAATAAATGAAGAACAAAACAACAAAAAAAGTTTAGTGCATTTCACCAGCGAAAAATGTACAATACATTTATAAATACATACATATATATACAATACTTAAGAAACCAAATCAACAATATACCAGAACAATCTATATACATACATATCTATATAAAAAATAAATAAAAAAAACCATTTCAAATCGAAATTGTATGTTAACAAATACGTTACGATTTTTATTCCCAGTTATTTCTAGCTGGTAAAATATATCTATATAAAAAACAATTTCCCGGCAAGATATGCAAAATAAACAATAAGAAATATACTTTCTACTTTGTCAACTTTGCTACTATTTTTATCTCTTTCAATATAACTAAATATATACATTCATATAAATTCGTTTAACTTTAGAATTAAATAAATCAACATTTACTTACTTACCAAACATCCCAAAAACTATGATACAAATAGATATAAATATATTTATCTTAAAGATACATATATTTTAACATAATCTGTGTACACTTGTATGTATAAGTATATGGGTAGTTTCATATTAAGAATAATAGCTGTAGATTATTGCGATAATAGCAAGGTAAAATCAAACACAAATTTTATAAAAAAACATAGGGATTTTTATACTAAGGTAGACTTGGTCTGGGCATTATTCCAATTGAGTCATATTCCATGTGTTATGGTTTTTAGTCAAATTTCATCTAAAAGTCTCTAAAGTATATATTATATCATCTGATACTCTCCAAAATACATGGACCAATTCTATACATTCTGAACAAAGTATAATCTTAAAAATAACTATATCTCCCAATTTTTCTAGATCAATTTATATCCCTCGTTTACAAAATAAGAGTCATAACTCAAAAAACAAAACTTTTTTGAATAGTTTTTTATTTTTACTAAAATTACCGTTATTTTCAGAGTGATAAACTAGTAAACGTCAAAACTAATGCTAGATGATTGCGTCGAATTTGTATTCGTCAAGATTTTCAATTTGTCATCTTACATGCAAAAAAAACTATGTGACCTTACTCATCGTCTCATCAATTTAAAATATCCAAAATCTCTGCACTAAAATACAAACATGGGTGTGTTATTATCACAGACACTTTTTATACCCTACACCATCATAGTGGGGAGGGTATTATGCGTTTGTGCAGATGTTTGTAACGCCCAGAAATATTGGCTGGCTGTCCATGTAAACCTTGTGCGCAGAGTACAGGTTGCAATTTTGAAGATATTTCGATCAAATTTGGTTTTATTTTTTCGGCTCAAGGACCAAGCCTATTGAAACTGGCTGAGATCGGTCCATTATTTCACCTAGCCCCCATACAAATGTCCTCCCGAAATTGGACCTTATCGGTCCTAAATGTTTAATTTATATAAGTTTTATATATACAAAATTCATGTCACCAAATTTTGTTACGATCGGTCCATAATTAGTCATAGCTCCCATATAGACCCGCTTCCGAAAATCACTTTAACGTGCATAAATCGCTTAAAAATGTTGGTATACTCACAAAATTCAACATAATAAACTTTCATATAGACACAAATCACACAACCTAATTTCATGGTGATCGGTCCATAATTGGTCATAGCCCCCATATAAGGCCCACTTCCGAAAATCACTCAAAAATATAAATTATTGAAATTTTAAAAGAAAAATATTTTTTCTCTTTCACTTAGTGTAGGGTATTATATGGTCGGGCTTGACCGACCATACTTTCTTACTTGTTAATATTATTACTATTTATTCTGCAATAGTATGGCCACTGTAATCATTATAATATAAAATCACTTCAAATAATCAAAGCTTTACAGTAGAAGCACATGTGGATTATTCTATATTTTTTTTTTTCTTTATTACACCCTTGGTAGCATATGGTTTCCACAAATCATCTAAATTTTACACGCTTTTTTACAGTCATTTACCCGTCTTCTCATGTAAGCTCTTGGAGTATCGTGCTCCTCCATGTATTGTTTGGCCAACCACGGCTTCTTGAGACTTGAGGATTCCACTCTTGTGCCATCCTTTTTATATTGCCAGGATTCTTTCCATTTCCGATCCATCGCCATTTCCTACTTTTTGTTTGTGTTAGTATGGGTTCCTCTCCGGTATTGTCCCAGTGATCCGAGTTGCTGATGTTGTTAGGCCAGAATATTCTGCATATGATTCTGAGGCACTTGCTGATGAATACGTGTAGCTTTTGCATGATAGTGTTCGATACTAACCAGGTTTCACTTCCATACAACAGAGTAGACTTTACACATCCATTGAATATGGTTTCGTCTCCATAGTCTTCCGAAAGCCGCTCTAGTTTTATTTAGCCTGTTATCTGTTTCATCGCCGTCATTCGTTGACGCTGTACTGCACAGATGTTGGAAATCTTGTGCAAGGGTAGACAAATATCATCCGCATAATCCAAGTCCTGGAGTTGGCGTGAGAGACTCCATGTAATCCCTCTTCTCTCTGAACAGACTTCTCTCATTATGACATCTATCACTATGGTGAATAGCAGGGTTGATAGGGGCATCCTTGTTTTACTCCAGCGTTTGTGTGAAATAGTTGACATATATTCCCTTTGTTAAGAACTGAGAGTTCCTCCTTTTCTTCACAGTTTTTTGCATAAGGCAGTCCATTTGATAGTAGACAGTGGAGTACGCCATTCTATTATAATGCATAGGGTGTTGGCCTGATCTATGCAGCACCTGTTTGGCCGAAAATTTGAATGTTCATCTGGTTGATTGTTCACATTTTATTTTGAAACCTACCCTATATTATGACTGAAAGTATCTTGTATATGGTGTTAAGCAGAGTAATTCCTCTTCAGTTTTTGCAATCTTCAAAGTCAGTAACTTAACGATGGTATCCTTTCCTTATCCTTTCCTTCTCCCATACTGTTTTATGTTCGTAGTAGTTAATCTGTGGTTTCGAAGTCATCGCGAACAATTTCAGCTGGTATTCCATCTTCTACTGTAGCCCTATTATTTCTTAACTTCCCGATAGCCTTCTTTATCTCACTTATACAAGCTTATTATTTTTAGGATATTTTCTTCGGGGCTGTTGTTTTCAATTTCGTAGTCCTCAGTAGTTGCATCTGTGGCAACGTTAACAATTTCTTTAAAATGTTCTCTCCACCTTTGTATCTGTGTATCATTGTTTATTAATAGTGCACCACTGTACACTATGAAAAATTACTCAAAATTAATAAGGAAAAGTCCATAAAGAAACAATTTTAAAATTCAAATAAAAATCACAAATTTCTCTAACGTTTATTCAAAATCAGCTTCGGTTAGTGAATTTCTCCTGTCTACTACTGATGTTCATTGACATAGACCAGTTCAACTTGCGTCCTTCTTATATATGTTGGTGGTATGGTTACTCTAACTCTTTGTGGTTCTATTTTATATCATATTTTGCACTTGACATGACTCTACATTTAGCCGCATTTGTTTTTGTAAGATAAAAAATGTTAGTTAAATATATCCTTCTGGATTCAATAAATTGGCAAGTATCCATTGTTACCTTTCCATCCATATGTACCTTTTTTTGTAACAAATACAGACTTCATGTCTTTTCGATGTACTGATACTTTAAGTACCGATTTTGGATCGCGAGACCTATTTTACTTCATTCTAGGCTTTAGTCCAAACTAACGGGTCTATCCGACTTTAGAGGACACCCCCAATATGAACCACAAATTCCCTATTTGAAGTTATTGTAATATTTTACGTTATATAATTTTATAAAACCTTATATTTATATTTGCCACACATGGCAATCCAACAACAATATATTATGATTCATCATGAACATGATTACCATAAACATATATTTATTTACTACAATCAATTATGAAAATAATTACAGTGATGTTGAAATGGTTATGATAAACAATACAACTATATTTTAATTTTTCTATTTATTTCTTTAAAAAATGTTCTTAATTAGAACAATTAGAACAGTAGATACATATGCTGAATTCACAAAACCCCTTGTATCGAGTATATCGAGTGTATTATTGTATTCAATACAATAGTGTAAGCTTGTTGTTGGAAATTTTCATACAAAAATTAAATACATTATACACTTTTATTTCATATGTTTTTAAAAAGTTGTATTGGTTTACAGCTATAAATTTGTTTACATTTCTCTGAGCTCACACAGTACCCGTATATGTAAGAGAGTAATTCGAAAAAATTGAGAGTCGGACTACATGTTATACATACTACTCTTTCAAAAACACAATGGTGTATTTAGTAAACAAAAAGTGTATTTAATACAACATACACGATACAAAATGTTGTGAATTCAGCAATAGTTTTATTATTTCCAAAACTTTTAGGAATAAACATCGCATAGTGGTATGAGAATAAAAAAAGATGGAAATAAATCTGTAACTTCTAAACCCTTACGCCGATTTGAATGAACTTTCACACGTGCAAAGAGGAAGTGTAGTCGAGTTTCAGTTTTGAATTTGGACCTCATGACCCCACCAGGAGCGGGACCAGGGGTTCCCAAAGTAGGACACCTTGGGTATGTTCAATTTTTAAAATGATCTTATTTCTTCGTTCATACCCGAGGTGTCCTATTTTGGGAATCCCTGGTCCCGCTCCTGGTAGGCTCATGAGGTCCGAATTCAAAACTTGAACTCGACTACACTTCCTCTTTGCGCATGTGAAATTTCATTCAAATCGGCGTACGGGTTTAGAAGTTACAGATTTATTTCCCTCTTTTTTTATTCTCATACCACTGTGCATCGTCAAACAAATTTGTGCTAAAAATATTGGTTACGCTTTTTTTAGTAAAATTTTTCTAAAAATTTTGGGGAGAATTCAAATTAGTATAAATAAAACTGAGCAAAATGATTATTCAAATGTTTTCTATCACAATATACATCCACAAATTTTATATGCTTTGTCAAAAGTAATCAGTCAGACATAAATAATAGCGTTTCAGTCATCACCTCAAAAGGAAATATTGTTTATTTTAAGATTTCGTTTTGAAACTGTTAGTTTTAGGAATATCTAGGACAAGATTATTTTTTTACAATTGGTCTAAAGGATTAATATAAAATTTTAATTTGATATGAAAAATCTTTGGGAACTACATATTTAAAATTTTACGATTTAAAAAAAAGAATCAAATTTAAACCAGATAATTCTTATTAAAAATAGTATTTATTTTCATATATTTGGAGGTTAAATGTTTTGAAAATTGTACCAATAATATAAAACCAATGATTTGTATATAAAATGGGCAATACGTATTTTTTAAATATTTTGTTTAAGTACATTCGTGACCAAATAAGAGAACCTAAATTTTGGAAATTCTTCCACATAATTTAATTTTAATTTAGGTCAATTAAAAATTTTAATAATTTTTTAAGTATCTTTCAACAAACAAACTATATAACTTTTAAAATATTGCATTTTGTAAGTTTCCTTTATAAAATTTAAAAATTAGAAAGCTTGTTAAAGGATTTATACAATAAAACCTTGAAAACTATTCTTAATATGAAACACCCATATACCACTTATACATACATACATACATACATGTATGTATCTCTAAAAAACCAAAAATGTATTTCCATTTATGAAATACATACACTTTTTTTGATATATATTGAATGAATAAATGAAAATGAAACCAAAAAAATAAGATAAAAATAACAAAAACCATTTAAAAAACAAACTTTAAGTAAAAAATCCAACCAAAAAAAAATAAATAAAAATACTACATAACTACATACATAAATAGTAAAACATAAAAACCAATCGTTACCCACTGCACTTGTTGTAGGTTTTAACTAAGGATAGTGTCACAGTCTCAGTGGATGCAGTGGTTTACTATCGCGTTTCGAATGCGACAGTTTCTATAGCGAACGTGGAGAATGCTCACCACTCGACACGATTATTGGCACAGACTACTCTACGAAACACAATGGGAACTCGGCATTTGCATGAGATACTCAGTGAACGTGTATCTATATCTGGTTCAATGCAGGTAAGCACCAAAACCTAAAGAAAAAGAAAAAAAACACACACACACACAAAAAATAATAATAAAAAAAAGTCTACAAAAATACTACATACCTTTTAACAAAATTTTACTTTATTTACTCCCCATGTACTTATTGTATACGCACTAAAAACCATTCCTATACCTCACTACACATGCATATTTATATACTACAGCAGCTATAGTTTTTAGTACATATTTTCAGTTAAGAGACTATGTGTTTATGAATATTAGGGTGGCACTTATTTTGCACTTTAGCGATTGTCGATGGCTTCCAAGGTCGAAAATTGTTTTGTGTCATAAAATATATTAACATTTCATCTCATTACTTTGCAATGCAAGTTTTTGCTGGGCTATTAGAACTTGATACCAACAAAAAGCATGAATATCTCAAAACCCAAATTGTAAATTTTCTAAATTTTTTTCTAACGAAATTTCAATAAATTTTATTCGGTTTTAATGACTACTAAACCAGTATAAAAAATGGAAATTTTAACGGTTGGATCTATTATGCGTGAGCGTATGGAACGATTTGAAATTGCAAGATTTAGAAGAAATTTTGTTTTTATCCATATCAAGAAATTTTATATTTAGATAGCTCTTGAAAATATCTGCAAAACATATGCTTCAATGTGTTTGTTCTGTCTTTTAGTTCAAGAGATATTTGTGAAGAATTTTTTTAAATTAAAAATTGCAAGAGAAGGGAAAGAGGGGTTTGAGTATCCTGAAGAGTAGATATAATCACTATTTTCAAGTATTTGATATTAATGAATACTTTAAAACTAGAGAAAAGACTATAGAAAAAAATATAGCCAAGCAATGTTTAGACTAACATTCACCATGAAATTTCATGATTTAGTGATATTTTGTGAAGAAAAATTTTTTGATTTGAATTAGAGTAAAAATCGAACATGTTTAGTAAGATATCGTTAACAAATTTGGAACTTACATATTTCAAAAGGTCGCTTAATCAATGAATTGATATTTTTTTCCATTTTTTGCACCTAAATACCGAAATTTGTAAATATTGAATTTTGAATTTATTTCTCTAAAATGAAAAAAATCATAAAAGCCGCGGAAGTACACCGATCGCTCACCGAAGCTTATGATGAATGTGTTCCATCAGTTTTAACATGCGAGAGATGGTTTGTGCGGTTCAGAAGTGGTGATTTTGACACGGAAGACAAAGATCACCCAGGCCAGCCAAAAAAATTCAAAGACAAAGAATTGTAGGCATTACTCCATGAAGATTGTTGTCGAACACAACAAGAACTTGCAAAATCAATGGGAGCTACTCAATCAACAATATCATCCATTACGATAACCCGAAGCGTTAGAGATCATACGTGAAGCCCGGCTATCCAGCCGAATCCACACCAAAGATAATATCCATGACGCTAAGGTAATACTCTGTATTTTGTGGGTGCAAAAGGCTCCTATCTATTATGAGCTGCTGAAATCTGACCGCAAAACGCCCATAATATGAAGCTAGTCATGGACTGTAATATTTCATCAAGACAGTGCTCGGTCACATGTTTCAATACCTTTTAAAAATATTTAAAATATCCGCCTTATAGTCCAGACCTTGACCCGTCCGGCTACTATTTGCTTCAATCGATGCAGATCTCTCTCTCTGAGATACGCTTCACTTTGGAACAGAGTATCCGATACTGGCTTGATTCGTTCATGGCCTCAAAAGATGAGCAGTTCTTTTAGCTCGAAATCCATATGTTGCCGGAAAGATGTGAGTAATGACATAGTTAACAAATGTTTCAAAATATAATATAAAAAATTTAAAAACAAGTAAGAAAGCTATATTCGGCAGTGCCGAATCTTATATGCCAAATTATATTTAAAAATATATTTTTTTTAAATATTATTTAAACGAAATTAATTTTTTATTTTTAATTGTTTTAAAATTTGGTTTCCAAATTATTTTTAAATTTTTTTTAAAAAAAGTTTTTTTTCCAAATTTTTGTTTTTAATATTTTTTTTAGTTTTAAAGATAATTTTTTTTGGAAAAAGAATTTATAACAAAAAAAATTTTTTGACGAAAACTAAATTTAGGTTAAAAAATATTTTTCCCGATTTTGACCCAACTATATATCGTCCCCTTAATAAAAAAAATAGTGCATACATTTTTGCCATTTCGAAATAATTGAGTTTAAAATTTTTTGTGTTAGTAGACATCTAGAACAAAAGTAATATTTCAATTGATCTTTTGACCCACTTTGTAGAAGTAGAATTTCACCAAATTTTGACCACATATAGAATCAGTTATGTAGAGATTCTAGTAAAATAGTTTTATGCTAAATTCCCAATTTTTAATTTGATAAATTCACTGAAATTTATTGTTGGGGGATAAGCTAGTTCCTATGCGCATTTCACTGATTGCTTAGGCCAGATCATCAGGAAACCTTTTCCCAAAAGATATCGTTAGAAAAACTAAAGATATTATACAAATAGAAATATAGAGTGTTTGAGAATTACAGACACTCAAGCTTTATTTGTAAAAATATCTTATTATGCAATAAACTATTGCTTATACAGTATTGTTTTATTGAGGGGATAATATACCCTTGCCACTCATGGCAAAGGGTATACAAATGTAAAATTTCTCGACATTCGGAATTTTTCTGATTCTGTGAGCTGAGGTAAGCAACTTCGGCAACTAGTCCCCATGTTAACTACGACTTAATGTTACGAAACACGTCAGCTTTGGCTGTATAAAATTTATTTCGGATATCATCTCCAAGCGTATAATTTAATTTTTTAAAGCTAACGGAGACCTATTTAGGAGCAACTCATAAAGTGCAAAATTAGTCACATCCTAATATACATATGGATGTGTCATAAGCTAAATGGCCTAACTCCGGTTTTCGAAAATTTCTCAATTTTGTTATATTAATATCTAATTAGTTGTGAACTCTTTGAAAATTAATTTGTTCTTCTATTATTTAATTTAATTTATGATGAGTGACTACCACCATTTGTTTCGTTTTATTATTTTCATAGATTTTGGAAATCAATTTACTCTAATTTTTATTTTGTGGAGTTAGGCCTTTTAACTTCTGACACATCCATATACTTATTGAGTTAACAGAATATGTGTATGTACGTACTCATACTTGCCAGTACACTTACTTGCAGTTTTCAATTCGCTTGCAATATACGAGTTCATAAATAAAAAGCAACAAAAAAGACAGATCTGGTTTTTTCAAATATACGATTACAAACACTTGTGCAAATGAGTTTCAGTTTTTTTTTTTTGCTTTTTTATTTAAATTTTTTGTAGTTATATATACTGGCAAATTTGTCTATAGGTGTTTGTTTGTATTTTTCCATTTATTGTAAATAAGTACGCTTAACAATCATTGGATTGGAAACATACGCACTTAAACTGAAAAATTGCATATATACAATAAAAACAAAAATCATATATAAAAGAGGAAAAAAACAACAACCAGCATCCAATTCAAATGAACTGTAAGATGAGAATTTTATAATTAATATTCTACTAAAAAGTGTTCATGTGAATTAGGGCGTTACAGCCATTCATTTTATTTGAAAAAAAGTAACGAAAGGAATGTTGAAAATAATTAATACTTCGATTTCATTAAATTCGTTATATTTCAAACAAATTTTGAGGAACTTTCGAAAATATGTTTATCCTTAAACATATCTAGAGCCTATATTTAAAATGTGCTAACTCAAATCTTGGGAAAACGAGTTTTTAATGGCAATTCAATCTGTCCATCTGTGATATAAATTTCAAAACAAAAAAAAGACAAATTTGTTCTCGTTTTATATAAATTTTTGTTTGTACTGCTATCCAAAGTACTTCATTACTTTACAGAACACTATAATTCTACTTTACGTCCTTTTCCCCTTAAGCCATAATTTGTTAAATAAAAACCAAATGAATACATGTAACTAAGGTTACTTATTGGCTATGATTTTTACCATAATTAACGTTTCATTTAAGTATTAAATAAAAGATTATACATTCATGCACACAATTAACTTCATGAATGAAATTCAGCATACAGTTACTGCATAAATAATATGAACATAAATTATTTAATGCATATTTAATGGTGAAAATTAAATAATTATTAAATTACTTAATATTTAATCAACAATTATAATAATTACATTCGAAAATTCCATAAACCTGATGGCATTATAATCAGGATATTACAATATATATACAACAATATCAGCATGTTAATGAAAGCAAAGAAATGGGTTATAATTTTGTATATTAAAGGAAGTGTACGAGTATATTAATATTAAGGTTAATATATAAGGGCATCACGGATGTTCCCAATTTATTTGTAATTTATTTTATATTACCGTTTTTCAACATCTTTGACCTGGTGAGCTGGACCCAAAGATAAAAATTTCCATTTTAAAAGGTTTTCTGATTTTATTCAGATTTCTCGCACTGTAAATACAAATAATCATCTCTCAATAAGAACATTCTTGATTAATTTAACTAAATATAAACGAAATTCCATTTTCCGAAGCTTATAAAGATGTCATGCATGCCGAAACGAATCAAACGCCTTTTCTATATCTACAAAAAGAATACCTGTTGAAAGTCTTTTTATCTTTTATTTTATCATACTAACAATTCGTTTGATCTGATAAGTTGTTGAATGTTGGGACCTAAATCCATATTGGCAGTCATGTATAAGATTATTCTCATCAACAAAGTATTTTAGTTAAATTAAAATATCTGTTTTATACCAATGAAAAGCTTATCAAATTATGCTTATTTTGATATCCATATTGTGATTATCATGGGCATATAGCCAACATTAGATCGGAATGAAAATAGGTTTCCAAAAATTAAAAAAAAAATCGAAATAGATTGAATTTCGAAAAACTGAAAAAACTGTTTCGTTAAATTTACATAGGGTTAACTATAGGGTTTATGACTTAAAAATGCGGAATTTTTTAAAATCTTTTGATTTTGATTTTGAAACATTTGTACAATACAAATTTATTCAAAGTACTGGCCATTGTTAGCTATAATATTTTCCCATCTTTCGGGCAACATATGGATTACGAGCCAAAAGAACTGCTCAACTTTTGAGGCCAAGAAGGAATCAAGGCAATATCGGATACTCTGTTCCAAAGTGAAGCGTATCCCACAATGAGCATTCTGCATCAATCGAACAAATTGGAACGATCTGTACTATAAAGCGGGTGAGGCAAAACTTCCAACCACTTCATTCTTAATACTTTTTAACAGGTATTGCAACATGTGGCCGAGGGTTGAGGGAATACTAAAGTATCAGGTCTGGCCGAATATTTTTGCAGTTTTTCGGCGAATTCTCGCTTCAAACGAATCGCTCCCATTAAATTCAGCTGGTCGGCCGAGCTTCACATACGATCTCTTACGCTTCGGGTTATTGTAATGGATCCATTTTCCATCGCAAGTAATGATTCGGTGCAAAAATGATATTCTTTTGTAGCGTTCAAGCTGCATTTCGGAGATGCAAAATAGTCTTTCAAGGTCTTTCGGCTTCAATTCAATTTCTGTGCTAGTTGAAAAAACTGTCAAGCGGGGCACCTAATTCGAGTACGCTGAATTCAGTTTTTAGGCTAGCTCTTGTTTTCGAGATATACCATTCGAAAATGGAGGAGGTTGCACAACATATCGAGTGCCTATATTCAAAAGGAGATACAAAATACTTTTTATTCGCGTATTACTAGAGTAAAATTCGGTATTCTACAATATTTTTTTAAAGCAACTACTGAATCCCACATACAGTATGTCAAGAATGAGTTTTCACATTGAAAAAAAAATATATTTTCGACTTTGATAGCAAGAAATATACCACTTATTATTTCGATATATAAACTTTTTTGGATTATTATGAATATACACAGTATATATAAATCGTATATATGGAAAAAGTTCAAGTCCAATGTAAAAGAAACGAACAAGAAGTGAAAATAAAATACTATTTAGTTTTGGTAGTGTCAATTAACTCTTTTCACAAATTACAAGAAGTTAGTTTTAAGTAATTAAATAACTAATCTATTTACTTATTTGGCAATTTTACTATTTGGTATGACCACGCTTAGGATATACCACGCAATGCAGATGACTTTTTGTTTTTTTATATGTCATAGTGTTCCATTTCTTTTGTAACTCTTCTAATTTTACAGTATTGTTTTTTGGTTGCCTTTTAGCGATATTTTTCTTTAAACACACACTAAAATTTTCAGTTGGATTGACGATGAGACCTTTTGCTGTCATGTCTATAACATCGCAGAAATTATACAGAAGCCACATCCCCACTATATACAATTTAAGTTTAGATAAAATTTGTATTGTAGTTTATTGTCCTGATAAACCCAAATTTAGTTGCATTTCTTAGCAAATTGTTCTTCAGAGTGTTTCAATATTGTTCCGCGACCATGATTGTTTCAGTAAAACATAAGTCTTTCAATCCTTTGCTTGAGATATACTTCCAAATCATAATCGAAATTTTAAAGTAACACCTTACGTCAAACTCTAGATGGCACTTTGTTGTAATACAAGATCATTTAAGTCTCGTCGCATAATATAACGTCATCCCAATAATCGACGCGAAGAAAAAACGCTTTTCTACATCTGGTGCAGAAAGCAGTAGTTTTTTATATGTTACTCTGGTTGAATATTCGTTTTTTCTTATGGTCTGTCTAACTGTTTCATGGGAAATGACTACATCACATTCTTCTTTAAGTTCCCTCGGAGGAGTTCTGGTTGAAATCTGAGCGTTTTAATGAAGTTGTCTGACATTAGGCGCTCAGTTATTATAGGTCTAGGGCTACCACTACATTTTAACGCTCCTCTACCCTCATTTCTGCTCGTTCTCAAACACTATAAATTATATTTCGTGTTGCCAAAAACATCCCCAACAACTCCTGTATACTTTTTTCCAATTGGCAATTGTAGTAAATTAGCAGAGTCACGTTGTAAGATATTCTTCTTCCTGGAAGTTTTCTTAACAATATTTTACATAATGATGACCACAAAACAAAAAATCGATCGCGAACTAACTAACAAATTTATAGAGAAGAAGAATACAGATCATAATTATCTGTAAATTACCATTGATCATTAAGTGTGTACCAAAAAACACAAATAAAATTGGTTGTGAAAAGATTAAGTAATGTTTGTTTTTAACTTTTTTTCCGTCTATTTTACATTATAATTCAACTTTTTCCTTATGTAAGCTTTGTATATACTCTATATATTCATAACAAACCAAAAAAATACATGTAATGAAAGAATAAGTGGTATTTTCATGTAATCAAACTCGAAAATATAAATTTATTTTCAATGTGTAAACTCATTTTTGACATACTGTACATATAATTGGTTTTTAAAATTTTGTATGTATGAAATGACCAGATAGAAGGTTTTGCACTTTAATAAAAATTAATTATTTTGATTTCATTTTTGCCATCTGTCAGTTTTTAACCTGATTTATTTAATATAACTTAATTTATTTAAGATATCGTCTAATAATACAATATTAAACAAAAAAATTATAGAAAAAATGTTTTTATTTTGCTTTTGTAAATTTTTTTGAAGTTTGATTGAAGAAATTTAAAAAAAATATTTGAAAATCTTTTTTTTTTTTTTTTTGTGATGATAGAGGGTTTTACATTCAGAAAAATTATTTGTGTAAGATAGAGAAATAACAAAAATGCAAATAAAACAGCAAAAAAAAAAACATCTTTGTTATAAAATTCACAATATATGAGGGCTGTTTTACTGAACATTTTACCATCAAAAAGTAATTTTCGTGAAAATTAAAGATAGACGGTTTTGAATATAGGCCCTCGATGTATTCGCTTAACTCAAAAACGGTTTTACTAATGTATTTGTTTTATATTTTGTTTATAAAATTAAAAATTGAAAACAGTTTTAAATCATTTGTTTTTTTGGAATTTCGGGTTTTCGAAATAACGGTATATCTCGAAAACAAGAGCTAGCCTAAAATAAAGGTTAGCACATAAATTTTAATTTTAGTTGGGAACATCGGCACCTTATTGTTTCTCCATGCGGGTCCAGCCAAACATATAGTGGGGATGGCTCAATTTTCATCTCTCCTCTAAAAATCTTAAAAATAATTTAAAATTTTAGATTTTGCATAAAAATATCCGAAAACCATTAAAAAATACATTAATTAGTACTTTAAATCCCACAATACCCCTAACACCCATTATCACAATGTATTTTAGCCTAAATTTAAACTGACAGTTTTCATACAAACATTATTTTAACCGAAAGCTAACTGTAAGTTAACATATAATCAGACTTTGTGTTAATGGAAATATAATCTATGATTAAGCCTAATATGATTCATCCGTAACTCGGTTGTATCGGAACAATTCTTGCTTGGAATCAAAAAAACATAAAACATCTTTTCTATTGAGAAGTTATGTGTTAAGCACATAATAGGGTAACATATGTATTTTGTTGTTGTATCAGATATAAGATTTGTTTTATTTTTGTTTGACGAAGTGTCTCGTCTCTATGTATAATACTCTATGACTTAAGCATTTTTGCGATTAGGTCTAGATATAAATATCTAAATGAATATATTTGTATGTATGTGTATGAGGTATTCCTTACTCCCCTATAAACATGAACAAATCCTTTCTTGTTTCCATTTTATTTTTATTTTTTAAAAAATATATGTATCTTAATATGCAACTTAAAGTCAAAATCATCTTGTCACAAGAAAACAATGTACAAAATGGTATGTTATTTTTATAAACAAAATTTCTTTAACAAAAATTTCCACCACAACCACAAATCCAAAAAAATATATAAAAATAAATAACAAAACACAGCTACAACTGGATGAAGCTACCGATGCCTGGGGTATTAAAGTTGAACGTGTGGAAATGTTAGTAGTTTAACACTTTTTTAAAACATATTAAAATGTTTAAGAAAAAATATTGAAATATTATTTAAAATTACAAAACAGCAAAGATGTACGCTTGCCCGTACAACTACAAAGAGCCATGGCTGCAGAAGCCGAGGCAGCCAGAGAGGCCCGAGCCAAAGTTATAGCCGCCGAGGGAGAACAAAAAGCTTCGAAGGCCTTAAGAGAAGCCTCGGAAATTATAGGCGATTCACCAGCAGCTTTACAATTAAGATATTTACAGGTATTTTCAATATGCCTTAAATATTTTCAAAAAATTTTAATTAAATTACAACCAATATTTTATTACAGACCTTAAGCGCCATATCAGCTGAGAAGAACTCAACGATTGTTTTCCCCTTGCCCATTGACTTGATTACCTACTTTTTGAAAACAACCGATGAGAAGACACAGAAAAATGCTGCCAAAGCCTGTGCAGCCATTGCCCAGTCAACGGTGGAGGCCATTGCCCACCAACAGCAATCAACCGCCATGTAAATGTAAATTGCAACATTTTTATCTTTAGACAACAACAAACAAAACTTGGACAAATAAATACCAGAAGCTGAATGTAACTAACAACAACAACAACAAAAACTTATTAAAACAAAAACAAATAGAAACGAAAATACTTTAGAAACAACTTAAAAAGAACTTCAAAAACTCGTAACAGTAACAACAGCCAAATGAACTTTTTATGTGTAAAATAATATTTAGAATTGAAATAGAAAAAAACAAAATAAAACAAGTTAATTTAATATGTCTTAGACGAATTCTATATGCTCTTTATCAAAAGTTTTTAATTTTACTTAAAAAAGTTTGACTTTAAAATCTGTTGAAATATTTCTTTAAAGAATAATAAAAATTCTCTAACCTCTTTTTGAACATTTGATAAAGAGTGTGTAATAAAATATAAATAAAAAAAAAATAAAAAATATCTGTGTCAACATTTCATTTTACAAACTGTGAATAAATGTTTACTTTATCTACTTGATGACAAAAACAACATTATTAAAAACAAAAATCTACTACACAAATATTACAAATGTAATTCATTGGTTTTCTTTGAACAGCAGCAACAACAACATCAGACATAAGTATTAAAATAAGTAAATATATATTTACATACATACTTTACATACAAACATACCCTACACACAGTCATATGAATACTTATATACTTACATGTATTGTACTTTACTGAATAGTTATAAAAATAAATTTGAACTTGATCGTATGTACATTTAGGATTTACTTGCTTATGTATCTAGTATGTGTAACTATTACATTTATATTTGAGAACAGAACTTTTAAATAATGAAATGAATAATATTAGTTTAGTAACAAATAAATAAAGAAATAATTTTGAATGCTGATTATTTTTCAAATAAATTTGACTTGAGGTTTTTTGCACCCTAAATGCCTGTAGTAGAAAACCGAATAAAACGTTCATTATGTTGAACGTGAGTTCCGCTTTTTACTCTATAGAGTTCAGCTTGTACAAAAGCAAATGGGCGTTCAGGTTTTAACTATATTTTCGCAATACTGAACGACAGTTTAGTTTTATATCCGATGCATTCAATTTCTTCATTACACAGAAAAAATTATATTTCAATTCAAACATTTATCCCATATTGAACTGGTTTCAATTATTTCATAATTAAATCAAATATTCATTTGCTCAAAAACAAAATTTCTTGATATGTGTTATTGAATTTTGAGTTTTGAATTTGATTATTATGACAATTGAGTATACAATTTTCGTTATTGGTTGAATTTCAAATACAAAAATTATTGAATAGATAATTTTCGTAATTGAAAACACATTTTTGTTATTTTTTGTGTTTCAATTACGAAAATTATCTATTCAATAATTTTTGTATTTGAAATTCAACCAATAACGAAAATTGTATACTCAATTGTCAAAATAATCAAATTCAAAACTCAAAATTCAATAACAAATATCAAAAATTTTGTTTTTGAGCAAATGAATACTTGATTTAATTATGAAATAATTGAAACCAGTTCAATATGTGACAAATATTTGAATTGAAACGGTTTAAGAAATAGTTTTTTCTGTGTACTGAACGTAAGTTTATTATTTTAACAGCTGCGTTCAGAACATTAAATAAACGATTTTTTTTAATATTAACCAAATTTATTCAATATATTTTACAAGCATTATACATAAATAAATGTTTACATAAACAACTATTTCTATAAACTCACCGATACCTGCTCTTCCTTAGGAAATTGCATATGTCATCGACAATTACCTTAAAATAAGATGGTATTAAAAATTTTCCGTTAATGAAGGCGTTTTACAGGATTATATTAATTTGTCTCTGTACTAAATTCAAAAACATAAACTTAAAAATAAAAAATTAACAAATTAATGACCGAAAACTCTCCATTTTAAAATACACACTGTTCCTCTTCTTAAAAGGCTTCTCACGAATATCTGATCGGGGTCCAATTTGTTTAATGGATGTAGATGCCTATACTCGATGCCCGCTTCTATAATAAACAATTATATTAGTTAAATAATATGTCCAATAATGAAGAACTTTACTTAATTTTGCATTCAGTTATGCTAAATGAGTGCTCAGCGAAGAATTATTTAATTGATTCTAAAAATCTGAACAAAACGTTCAGGTCGCTTTTATATTGAAAAGTAATGAGTTAAAAAGCTAATATAACTACTCTTCACCACTTATATATTGGCATTTTAACACATTATTTTAACACGGTGATGTCATTGGAGGCAAGTACTTACCACATTCGCTTACAAATAGGGACTTAAATAAGTATGAAATACAAAATATTATTTTTCATATCACATGTGTGCATATTTTTTGAAAATATTTGAAAGTTTTCAAGTAGTCATCAATTTGTAGTAGATTTTAATCGACACAAATTTAATCAATAAAACGCTAAAAGCGTTTAATTATAAAATAATTCTGAATTTGGTAAATCAGCTCATAAACAAGTTATATATATGCCAGCCATTACTAAACTACTTACATACATATACACACAGAAAACAGATTCGTATTCACAACCGAATTTGGCGCCAATCGAATTTTGTCGGTTGCAAGTACTATCATTCTATTCAGTTGCAATGACTGAATATATTTGTATATACAATATCCCTTTGCTGAATTAACGATACACACAACTGTTCGAAAATAATAATTCAGTGGTAAGGACTGAAAGTATCAGTTGGAACAATTAATATATTTTTTGTTTTGTCAAAATACATACACACATAATTTAATTATTTTTTTGTGACTCTTTATTCGTTTATACTAAAATTACATGTAAATATGCTACATCTCTAATTATATCTAAATATAACACAAATAATACTAAATGATTCTTAAAATAAGAGGATCTTGCGAAGGTTGGAACAGGCCCGTATTTCGTTTTTTGTCCTATATATAAGTCGTCCATCACAGTAGGTACCAAAATTGGAGACATGTTCAGGTTTCATTAGGCGTGAAGCAGCAAAGCATTTGATTTCTGCGTTTATGTCAAGTGTTGAAGATACAGTCACGATTTTTTTCTCTGAAATAATGTTAAAAAAGCTATAGAGACATTTTAAATTTATGTACAAAAATGTATTTAGATGGACCTAATTAATAATGAAGAACTTACCTGGTTATTTCTTCTTGTACAATAAATTTAATTATTTTGATTATTCACTTTATTTTAATAATTCTTTTTATAAAATGACAAAAAACTTAAAAAATTTTCCATTGGTTGACAAACTAGTATACTTGTATATCGTAATGGAATTTTTCGTTTGCAACCATCAATATGCTGAATATAATTCGGTAGTGTTTTCCGAATACATTAAATTAAGTTTAGTAAAGACACAAACCGGTGTTTTAAGGCTGCTTCAACCATATTTCAATTGCAATTATGGTTTTACGATTCTTATTACCGAAATTCAGTTAAATTTATAGTTATTTAATAACTACAATAAATATTCGATATATATTATTAAATTTTAATAATCATAACCGATTTCCAACAAATCTGTTTTCTGTGTGTATGTATGTAGTACAGGTGGTATGAAGTAGTCAAGTTTTTCATTCCATTTCTAATTTCTACATTTTTCATTTGCGACCCCATAAAGTATATATATTCTGGATCATGGAGTCGATATAGCCATGTACATCTGTATGTTGAAATCAACTTTTCGTAGCCCCCAAATGACTTACATATATGATCCCGCAATTCCCAAAAAACAATTGAAAAATTCCAAAAAAGGGTTTTTTTTAGTTTTTTGTATAATAATATCCATAGCGTTATCAGAACCCTTTACAATTAAGAACATATTGTGCCATCTAAAGTGGGTTACTATATTTTGATTTCGAGTATGTGATTTGAGAATTTTTACCCTAAATATAATAAATTTCCATTTTTTTTTTCATTTCCAAAAAACTAGCGCAAATTCAAATGCATATAACTTTGGAGTCAGTCATGATTTTTTTTAGTTGACATATACATTTGTTGTTAGTGCAATAAAATAAAAAAAATCAGGAAATACTTAGATAGAGTAAGTTCGGGTAATGTGGTATAGCTGCTTTTCTCTAAAACTAAGAGCATAGCAGTAGCTGTACCAAGCTTAAGAGTTTTATGATCTCAGAAAATTCACATTGGGAGAGTGTACTTAATTTTTACAGGTCATGGAAATAGCCAGTTGTAAAAAATCAGCATTATCTTATGGTAGACTTTTTTTGTGATCTGTTAAAAATTAATTTTTTTCTACAATCACGTGTTTTAAACTTTATTAATTTAATTTTAAAGTCAAATGGGAAGAACATATGTAACAATATAGTACATTTAGTGTATATGTTTAATTTTATAAAACCACGTGGTCGGCTAATGTGGTATAGCTAAAGAATTTCAATCAAATAATATGCCAAAGAAATGTGAAGTATGAAAATGGGCAGCGGAAGATTTGAAGAACGCTATCTGAGCTATTAGAAACAACAAATGGCAATTTTTTTCGCATCAGTCATTCAATGTCTCCTACGAAGCGAAGAATGTATTGAGGAGCTTCTGGTAAGCTTGGTCAGCCGCCAACTTTAACCGCATCCATTAAAGATGATTTAAATAAAACGCAACTCATTTACAAATTAAAATACTATATATCGGTTATGCGGTTTGGTATACAATATTAAAAGAACATGGTATACCACATTACCCGCCAATTTTTTCAATGGCTTGTTTATGGGTGTTTTCTCTTTTCCCCAAATTTCTCTAAAACTTGAACTTAAAAGACTTTTTTACTTTCATGGATGTAAACCTAACACTTGTAGTAAAACACCACCTGAAAACTGTTCCAATCGAATTAAGATTCTAAAAATTATAGTCAAATATAAAATAGGTATACCACATTACCCGAACTTACTCTATGCTGTTATCAAAAAACTGGCGTAGGTTATGTAAAAATTTTGAAAACTAATTTTCAAATGCGAATATCTTCTTAACTATAAGAGATAATTGAATATATTGGAATACAAACGAAGAAATAGAATCGTTTTAAAAGTTTGATATACCCTACTTTTGGGACCCCTTGCCGCGGCCCTGGTGGGGCCATGAGGTCTAAATTCAAAACCTAAACTTCACTAACCGTTCAGAAGTTACAGATTTATTTCCCTATTTTTGTTCTATACCACTGTACGACGTATATAATGACATAGTACATAGTACATAGTCTTATAATGGGTCAAAATCGGTAAAAATATTTTTTAACTCGAGTTTTTTGTTGTTTAATTTATTGCTTTTATACCCACCACCAAAAAGATGTAGCGTATATAGAGTGTGTCATTCCGTTTGTAACATATTGAAATATTGGGCTTTGTACCAAAAGGTATATTCCGGGTCCTTATAAAATTCTAAGAAGATCTAGGTATGTCTGTCCGTCTATCCATTTGTCCGTTGTTGGCGCAATAGCGCAAAAAGGAAGTACGGGGTGAAATTTCCCCCAAATATTCTTTGTACACGCAGAGAAAAAACATGGTTCGGCAATTATACTATATTCTTTGTAATTTCAACAATATTTAAGTTACTTTAATCATTATATTTTCATTGCACATTCGAACAACTAAATAATGATAAATAGGTAAACATATTATATTATGTACAAGCATTAAATGTTATGTTAAATGGATACCAAAATTTTGAAGAGTTTTATGGTTGTTAAAGTGATTTTCAGAAGTGGGAGCTATGGTGAGTTATGAATCGATCCACAAATATTTTAAACGTTATTACTTTTGTAGAAAACTTATTTGTGATGCAATTTGTGGGTATACCTATACAAATTATGACCTTTATGACCTATTCCGGGACGACTTTTGTATGCCGGGTAGGTGAAATAATGGACCGATTTCAGCCAGTTTCAATAGGCTTCGTCCTTGGGCGGAAACAAATGTATGTGCCAAATTTGAGCGTAATATCTTAAAAATTGCGACCTGTGCTTTGCGCACAAGCTTTACATAGACAGTCAGCCAGACGGACGGACATCGTTTACTCTGAGTCGATCGGTATGCTATAAGGTGGGTGTTATGAGATGCCCCAACAGAGCCGCCACTGAGATATTAGTGAGGTCTCCTCGGCTATGCCTGCACAAATGCCTATGTGAAAATTAAAGAACCATTTCTCATTTGACAATCTTATTGACTATTATATTAACAATATAATCCTAAATATAAATGGATAAAGTTTAGAGGTTGCACATTTTATTTAATGTTTTGCTTTAAGTAGCTTGATTTATTTCTAAATGAAACATATTTCTGTTAAATTTTATTTGGATACCAACATTTTTATGAGATTTATGCTCGTTAAAGTAGTTTTAGGGATTTGGCCCTGTATAGGAGCTATGACCAATTACGGACCAATTGCCATGATATTAAGTCATGTGATTTCTTTATATATTAAACTTATTTGTGTTGAATTTGTTCTGGATATCAAAATTTTCAAAGTGTTTGATGCTGGTTAAAATAATTTTCGCAAGTGGGCCTTACACGGGAGCTATGATCAATTACAAATCGATCCGCTCAAAATTTATAGATGTGCTTAAATTGTCTATAAAACTTAGTTTTGAAAGAACTTGTGTGGATATCTATATAAATTAAGCATTTATGTCCAAAACGTCCTATTTCGGGAGGACATTTGTATGGGGGCTAGGTGAAACAATAGACCTATTTCAGCCAGTTTCAATAGGCTTCGTCCTTGGGCTGAAAATAATACATGTGTCAAGTTTTATCGAAATATCTATGAAATTTCGACCTGTACTTTGCGCACAAGTTTACATGGATAGCCAGACGGACTTTTTTTAAATCGACGTAATGATTCGGAAGCGATTGGTATATTTTAAGGTCGGTTTTAGACTAATACTTTTAGGAGTTACAAACATCAGCACAAACGCATAATATCTTCCTCACTATGATGGTTTAGGGTATACAAATTTTAATGGTTAGTTGTTGGTCTCAAATTTGTGAAAATTATTTCTTAAAAATACATTGCGTAACCTATTTTAAAATGGAATTTAAAAATAGTACCAAAAGCATCTGAAATTGTACTTTTTCGACTGTAATTGTACCAAAACTAGGGTTCCTCCACGGAAATTTTTTTTCCGGGAATATTTTTTTTTTTTTAAATTCCAGTGAAATTTCGAGATTTTTTTAAAGTTACAATGAACAAATGAACAGTTGTAATGAATAAATTTGGATCGATTTCATTACATCCATTTTCTAGCAACAGATATTCAGTTAATAATAAAGCATGGTAGTTTATATTATCGAATTTTTGTCAACCATCTAACATTTTTTAGCCACAGCAGAAAAATTCTGTCATTAAGAATTACAAATTGAAAAACACTTAAAATTGCGAGGGTGACAAGACTAGTCAAATGCCGCTATTTCTTCTTTATTTCAACAACTCAAAAGTATAATTTTAAAAAGTTTATTGTTAATATTTTGGTATAATTGATAGAGAACATAAATTCGTAAATTGGTTTTAATATATTAACTGTGCAATAAATTTTCAAATTGTACCAAATGAGTCATTGGTGTACCATTGTACTTTTTTAGATCAAATTGTACCAAAAAAAAGTACAATTGTATCAATTTTGCCATCCCTGTCTCATATATTTAAAAAGTATGGGCTGACATAATTGTTAAATTCAAAATTCATACTGGCGTATGATTGTTAATATATTTTGAACATAAATATCACTCATACGACATATGCGTATATGAATGCTTTACTAAACACACATATGGCGTATGAGTGATATTTGTGTTCTAAATATATTAACACTCATACGTCATTGATAACTTTGAGATAAAATTCGGGTAAAGAATAAATTAAATATTTTAAACAAATGAACTCTTAAATAAAACAGAATTTCAAGTTCGTAGGTATTTAAAATATTAAATTTGTATTAAAAAAAATAATCGCTTACATTCACTTATTTAGTTAAATTTTTTAATTTTTTTAAACTATTCATCCTTTAAAAGTACTGTTTCAAATGCTTACAAATGTATTAGTTGCGTTTCAACACACGTGTAGAACATAAACAAACAAACGAATATTAAAGAAAATATATAGAATATTTATTAGAATTTTTTCCATCAACAACAATTTTTTTTAATCAATCTATATGTGGTCTTATTAAATAAAAATTAAAAAAGAAAAAAAACAAATAGAAACATGTAAAACTTTACAATTTATTATCGAAATATAAAAACAAGCTAAAAAACGAATAAATAAATTTGTATATTTGATTGTAGTTGTTAATATGAAATAAAACTTTATATAATTAAAGAAACATGTTAAAGAAAAATAAATTAATACAAAATTTAGGTAAAACAAATAAATATTAATTGAAATAAACTTTAAAATATTTTGTAATTTTATACTCTTCTAACTGCCTCAATTAAGTTAAATAAATATTCTTAAATATTTCTCTTCTTTAAAATCAAAATAGTAAATTGTGAAAAAGTTATAGATTTTCAGACGATTTTGGTTATTTAAAAATATATTTTATAATCTTCATCACGAGTGGCAAGGGTAGGCACGGATCTAGGTCAACTAGTACTCCTCTATGATTCGTTCATATCTAATTTTGTAATCGGGCCAGTAGTTTAGAAGATCCAGATATATTACAACCTTTTTTGGATTAATCCCACTGAGCGACAGTAGCCTCAGTACCACTGAGCGACAGTAGCCTATGTTGAATATTGAGTACTGATTTATACGCAGAAGCAGATCATTATGAGACGGCAACAGCAAAAGATTCATCAATGTCAATTTAATTCCCTCTATACAAAAAAAGTACCATTAGTAAATCAAAATTAAATTAATTCGGTAAAATCTGTCTTATTATTTAAGTAAATTATTTAAGCAATTCTAAAACTAAATATTATAAATTAAAATTTTATTCTACTTCATTTTTCAAAAACAAAAACCAATTGCATTAAATATTTAACCCTCAAATTCAATGTTCAAATCTAAAAAGAAAATTGTACTCCTAATAAAACTCAATAAAACAAATAACAAATTCTTTAATACGAATTTATAATAGAAATTGATGATAATCCTTATATAAAATTAAAATTTAAACTAAAAAACAAACCTCAAACTTTTTCAAAACAAAAAAAAAAATCTTAAACAAATTTTCATAAATTTATTTAATTCCAACTAAAACCAAATTAACTGTTAAAAATTATATTAAAATATAAACCCAAAATTTATAATAATAAAAAAAACTTTACAATAAAAATTTAAATATGTTTGTATGTATGTAAAATGCACAGTTATTTAAATTGAATTTGAAAATTACAAAACGTAAATATTTGTGTCAAATAAATTTAAAATACATATTAACAAGAAATTATGACAAAAATTAAAATTATAATAATAAAAAAATACAATACACCCTTTTTAACAAGAACAACAACAAAAACCATTTTTTGATGTAATTTACAACAAAAGTATTAATAATAATAATTAAAATAATATTTTTTATTTTCATTAATGTCACAACAAATAACAACAACAACAACAAATAAAATGAAATGAAACCATGTAAAGTCTTGTAAATTTTGAATATTTTAAAAATATTTAATAAAAGTATAAAAATTCAACAAAATAAAAAAAGTTTATGACGAAGTTTTTATTTTAAAGTTTGCAAGCAAAGGTAAGTATTTTTAGACCCACTATCAAAAAAGATGGGGGATATATTTTGTCTTATTATTAACAAAATATAAAGGTTTAAATAACCATAAATACATACTGCTTCTGACGATCAACACATTTTATATCAACAATATATGGCGTATCTTTTGAACATGGTTTTGGTTTTTAACCCTCCAATTTCAAACTGAAATTATTCTTTGATGATTCATGAGAAGTATACTGGAACCCCACACGTATTCTAAGGAAATTTTATCTAGAATCGTTTAAAAAAGTTAATTGCGATCCGACCTATAGTTTAGTTTCTAAAGGTGTTTAGATCGGGAACGTGTGAGAAGGTCCTCTAGTATTGAAATTTAAAGAAATCATTAATAAATGCACTTTCTTTTGGCTTGTTTTATGGTTTGAACACATCACAAACGTGTTTCAGTTACTTTTTAGATTATTTTATTGTGCCTTTCCTTGAAAACATTAGCGGTATTCACAATGACAATTTCAGCAGAAAAATTAAAATTAACCTTTATTCGCACTTGTGGTCCAAATGACCCTGAACTTTTAAAATCAAGAAAAACAAGTGCTCTTAAGGGATAATTTCCATTTTTGAGCTGTTATTATAAATACTTGACTTTATGTTATATTTTTCTTAAGTTTCATCAAAATATATAACATTTCGCTATCTTTCCATTAGAAATTCCAAATATTGAACAATTTGACCTTTGACCTTCACGATTTAAGGGTTAACGTTTTCCGATTTTAGTAAAACTTTCAGACTGTATTTATAATTACCTGGGCTATAATAATCTGAATGGCATTTACTTAAAAATTATAACAGTAAGGAAATTCGGCTCATTCGCCAAAATATGGCCAAAAAATTAGTTTTTCTCGAAAATCGTAAAATTTAAATCGCAGGTACGGAAAAACTATAGTAGGTTTTATAACATTTTTTTCAAATTTTTATTCCCTATTATGTTGTTAATAAATCCCCATGTGATGATCAAAAAATTCTAAAATTTGTTTAACAAAATTTTTAAAAATTTGAAAAAAATTTGAATTTTTTTGGTCATACCTGTGAATAGGTTAACGGTTTCCTACTAAGTCAAAAACTCATACACAATTAAATGTGGATACACTTTAAGTAAAAATGAGCTTTTATTTTAATATTTAAAAATGCCTGGCGAATTTTATATAACTTTAACATTTTTTAACCAATTTTTGTCTTTTATATCTCATTAGAATGATAATTACGTACACATTTCGATTCTTTTAATTTAAATTGCAAAAGTATTTACTTAATAGCAAAAGTTTTACAAAAACTGAAAAAATTGCATTTTTCCCCTTGTAAATGCACCTCAAAACTAAATCGGAAGTCGGCACGGGTTTCAATCATGATAGAAAGACAAAATTTCATATTTAACTATAGTTTTATATATGGGGGATTTCACGTCAAGTGAACCAACTTTTAAAATCGATGTCTTCCGATCGGGATGAAATTTACACCAAGGTTAGACCTATTGGATAGTAATTCCTCTAGTCTATTCCTTTAAGAGCTTTTTGGTCTCGTAGTAGGATGCGAGTGGGATAGTATCAAAATAAATGTTCTAACACAAAAATTGTATGTCTTGACCTACAAAATGTTTATTTTGATAGATATTCCACTCGCATCCCACTACGAGACCAAAAAGCTCTTTTCAGCTAAAAATTTAAAAAAAGGGCCCCTTTTGAAAAAAAGTTCTATTTTGCCGAAAAAAAATTAAAATTAAAAATTGTATATCTTGAGTTACAAAACATTTATTTTGCTATATATCCCACTCGCATCCCACTAAGCGACCAAATATATCTTAAAGGACTAGACCCAAGCTTTCTTTTGAGCAAAAAAAAAATTTAAAAAGGGCCCATTTTGGAAAAAAGTTCTATTTTAAAAAAAAGGGAAAAATTGCATGTTTTGAGTTACAAAACATTTATTTTGAAAGATATCCCACTCGCATCCCACTAAGCCACCAAATAGGTCTGAAAGGAAAATATCCAAGCTTTATTTTAAGAAAAAAAAGGCCCATTTTGAAAAAAAAGTTAAAAAAGTTTTTGATTTCGGAAAAAAAATATTAAAATTATTTTATTTTTTTTTTAATAGAAATAGCTATCTAAACTATTTGGAACACATTTTGCTAAGAACAATAGGTAATAAGTTACATGGATGAGAAAAATCACATGTTTGGCCAAAATGTCAAATCTTGTCCCAAAATTGTGTCTGAATTACTGTCCAATAGGTCTAACCTTGGTGTAAATTTCATCCCGATTGGAAGACATCGATTTTAAAAATTGGTTCACTTGACGTGAAATCCCCCATATATAATCCCCAAATATAACAATAACCGCTCCAAAATTCCCAAAAAAAAAATTTTGGCTTATAATGTACATACAAAATAATAGCACTACAGGACATTAAAGCAATTAACATGGAAAATATTTTTATTTCCATAGTAATTTTAATTAAATATAAAATAAGATCGTTAATTAATCTCTAATTCTTCTATGAGTAAAGTTTTATTTAAGAAATATTAACCGTTCAATCAATTATATGGTATTTTTGAAAAATACCTAGATTTTGTGCAGTCAAAATAAAGCACCATCGTATGAAATTGTCCAAAAAATATAGAATATTTATGTTTTCGATTTAAAAAATCGCCATAAAATTATAATTTGAATTAACTTACATATCGTCATCTAAAATGCAAAATAACGTAACATCACTTTTCATAAGTTTATAGCAGAAGAAAAAAACGATATAAAATGAAAACTACTTGAAATATTGAAAAAAATTTTCAAATCTGAATTACAGTTACTCTAGAAATATATTTTATGAAAAAAAAACTAATTTTTTCAAAGCACACTTTAAGTTATATGGCTTAAGTTTTTTTGAATTGTTATTTTCTGAAACAAAAAAACGTATCATCAATATAAATTTTTATGAAAAAATAAAAACTTAAATAAAAATATTTTTTTTATTTTAAATAAAAGCAGTTTATATATACATTTTTAATAGTATTATGTTTTTTTAATTTTAATTACTAACAACTACTTTTTTAAACTAAAAAAGGTTCTTCATTAAGACTGCAAAAAATATTCAATTGGAACAAATTTATTAAAAAATTAGGATACTACCTAAAATAAGGTAAAAACGATTTATTAATTAATTACTCAAAGCGTATACGTTATTTTGTTTAAGAAAATCATATACTTGATGATACTTTAGTTTCAATTTTGGTTATAACTTGGTTATTTTTGAAAAGTTTAAAATTTTGCACACATATGTAATATGATGTAATGAATCGTAATCAATAATAAAATCAATTTCAATTAAAAAACATTGCGGTGAAATAAAAATATAAATTTTAGGTTGCGAAACCGCATATCGCTTTTAATCATAACACTCTTGGCCCACCGTTTCGAAAATCAGGCAATTATGTTCTGCACGGTGGTCAAAAGTGGCGACTAGTGTTTAAATTTAAATTATTTAAATCCTAGAAAAGTTTCACCAATAACAATATTACATCCTCTATTAAAGGTAAAATTTCCAAAGTCGCATTACCATTTTTCTACATTCAAGTCCCAAAGCACTTCTTGGTCAAATAATGAAACAAATTATATTGTTTGATATCAGACTTCTATAAAATGTCCTCCAAATCCAATTTCAACCAAAATTTAAGATAATATATTCATCTTTTCTTACAAACACACAGATTTTAAAATTATAGTTTGATCGTGGTTTTTCTACTATAACATTCGAAGAATATATTGAATATGTGGAATAAATAATTCAATATTATATGAACAAATGCTTGACAAAATCATACTCAGATACACAGAGAAAACAGATTCGTTATAGCAACCGAATTTGTTGCCAATCGAAAGATTCGGTTGCACACATAGAATTTTTCAGTTCTAACAACAGAAAGTCAGTTGATAAAGAAGAATTTCAGTTGAGACCACCAAACTTTAGTTACCCCTTCCAAAATACTATATCCATAACTGTAAAATTCGGTCACTAATACAGAATCATTTCATTTCACGAATCTGTTTTCTCTGTGTATAAATCAAAGAAATTATGACGTTAGGAATAATCTACGGAATGATAAATTGATATAAATTTGGATTTCAAGCTAAAAGGTTAATGTCGTGGCACAGGATGAGATACCCCAAACAGAATTTTATTCAAACAAGTAAGAAAGTATGGTCGGTCAAGCCCGACCATATAATACCCTACACTAAGTAAAAGAGCAAAAACATTTTTCTTTTAAAATTTCAATAATTTATATTTTTGAGTGATTTTCCGAAGTGGACCTTATATGGTGGCTATGACCAATTATGGACCGATTAATATGAAATTAGTGTGATTTATGTCTATATTAAAGTTAACTATGTTGAATTTTGTGTGTATACCAACATTTTTAAGCGATTTATGCACGTTAAAGTGATTTTCGGAAGCGTGTCTATATGGGAGCTATGACTAATTATGGACCGATCGTAACAAAATTTGGTGACATGAATTTTGTGTATATAAGACTTATTTGAAGCGGAATTTGTGGAGATACATATATAAATTAAACATTTATGACCGGTAAAGTTCAATTTCGGGAGGACATTTGTATGGGGGCTAGGTGAAATAATGCACCGATTTCAGCCTGTTTCAATAGGCTTGGTCCTTGAGCGGAAAAAATAATAAGTACAAATTTGATCGAAATATCTTCAAAATTGCGACCTGTACTCTGCGCACAAGTTTACATGGACAGCCAGCCAGCCAGCCGACCAGACGGACGGACATCGTTTAATCGACTCAGAAAGTGATTCTAAGTCGATCGGTATACTTTAAGGTGGGTGTTAGACTAATATTTTTGGGCGTTACAAACATCTGCACAAACGCATAATACCCTCCCCACTATGGTGGTGTAGGGTATAAATAGATGGCCAAGAGTCACAAAAAGAGTAAAAGGAAACCAAAAATATTTAAGAATTTATTTTGTGGAATGAAAAAATATATTTGGCATACAAGTTCGATACAAAATTTTAGAATCTTTATGTGTAGGAGGTAGGTCTATTTTTTGCAAAAAAAAATACGAAAACAAAAGGCAACAATATTTTATTTTTAAAAATAACGTGTTAAGAATGTTACAAACCATAATAATTGTTACTAAATTAAATTTTGTCCTGGTTAATTTTTGTTTATTTTAATCGATTTCTATCTTGGTGCTATTTTTTTTTAATGGTGAATTTCTTAGGTAGTTATATATTATGTAGTTTTTCTTTAAAATTTGCATCTAATTTTCAAAATTATTTTGAATGTTTGAAAGTTTATTTAATTAAGTATAAATTTATACAAAACCAACAAAAAATAATTTAACAGTTTTTACATAATATTATTATATAACAATATGAATGTCGTGGTGCTATTATTTTGACCGCAGCTGTATAACAACTTACATAATAATTCTAACAAATATCAAGTTTTTATATGAATTTCGGCTTTAATATTTAGGATTTACATTATTATTATATATTTATATATTAATCAAAATAGATCGGAAAATTAAAAACCCTAGCCTATATACAAACCTTTTCAAAACCATCTTCTCAACCAAAATTGAAATTCGTTATTTTAAAATTAATTTTTATATAATAATTTTATTTGTTGTTATTTTCTTTTTTTTTGTTTTTTTTAATATTTTTATTAATACACTTACACATTAGGGTTCAGCTAAATTTATGATTTTCATTATTTATCATCATTATTCAATCATCAATATTATTGTTAATCCTGGTTAAAAATTATAATTTATATACAAAAGAAAAAAATGTCAAATTATATGAAATTATATTAATACATTAAATATCATTAATATTATTATTCGTATTACAACACTATTTTAAACAATTAAATAAATAAATGATCAATTGATTTAGAAAAGTAAAATCAATAGAAAAAAATCTTTATAATAATTATGTTTTCAAGTCAATTTTAAGCACATTATTATTATTTATATAATTGTTTATGTTTTTAATTATTTATTAATTACTTAGGTTTTTCTTTCTATTATTTATCATTTTTATAATTGTTTTTTTATATAATATTTTTAACATGATTTTTATGTGGGGGAATTTGTGGTTTTATTTTTGTTTTTAGTTAAATTTATGATTTCTTAATGTTTAATGATTGCGTTTACATACGATGTATTTATGTATTGTATTTAAATTTATTTATATATATAAATTTTTTTCAATAACTTGAGTTGAAAAGACAAAGTGGTTAATTGTTTAAAACTTTGAAATCAAAGAAAATTTTAAATTTAATAAATATTATGGAACATTGCAAACAAATCATTTAAAATTTATAGTTAACCCCCTTGTCTTTTCATTGGTTTATTTATTTAGTTTTTAACAAAATCAAAATGTTTTTTATTTATATAGATTTGAAAAATGCTGTTTAATTCCTGTTTATTTGCATATACTATTTACTATTTATTTTTAGTGTTTCTTTTGTTAAAAACTTAATTATATTAAAGAAAAAACTAAAATGCTTTAGTTTTATTTAAAAGGCTTTTACGAAAAAAGTAAATATTATTTCATTAATAAAATTATATGTAGTTTTGAAACCTTGTCTCACATGATAATTTTTTAACTGCTGAAGCAAATGTGTAAAATGGAGTTTTTCAGGTTTAAATAATAAATAAAAATATAAATAATTATGCATAAAACTAAAGAAAAATTTTAAATAACTTTGACATTTTGTAGCTAGGAAAACCAACCATATTTTAAGAGATTTCATATATTTATACCCACCATAAAAAATGTGGTGGGTATATTTGTCACAGACCCACAATAGTATATACATTCTGGGTCCTCAAAAGATTTTAAAACGATCTAGCTATGTCCGTCCGTCCGTCTGTCTGTCTATCTGAAATGTTCCACAAGATTTGTTTGGTATTGAAAATGGGCAAAATAAAAAAAGAAGGGGGTATATTGATTTTTTCATTCCATTTCATTCCTCATAAGATTCTAGGGTGATTTAGCTATGTCCGTCTGTCTGTTGAAAACACTGTAGGACCCAAACGAAAGGATCTAGATGGCTGATTCGAAACCTGTTTCAATTTCAAAATCGTACTATTTCCAGAAAATCAAAACATCAGTTTTTGAAAATAGCGCATTTTTGAAATCGTTTTACGAAACAGGGAGAAAAATCTTGAATGTTGTCTGTTTGATGTAAAGATGGGCGACAAATTCTTATATATTGTTACGAATTTGCACTAGCAATTTGAATTTAACGGTCGGTAGCAACTGCCAGCAACATTCATCTTGTTTATAAACATTTCCATCAATAGAAGCTTCTACTTATCAACAATGTTGATAGCATGCGGTTGTTAGCATTGTTTGAAAGTATTACAAAACATAATGTTTAAACATTAACTTCGATAGCTCTAGAATTCGAATATAGTAGTTGTCCTTTAATATCATTGTAGAATGTTCACGAGAGATGGCGTCTGTATAAATAGTGGCGTCATGATAGACGCTGTGAAAATAAACATCAACTGAGTGCCTTAAAGAGTGCTGTATTTTTCAGTGAATTATTGTACATTATAAACTGTATCTGTATGTCTGCGAATTTATTAGAGTTGGGCATAATCGTTCTTTTTACTGATTGGTCGTTTTTGTTCAGAACAAATAAATGAACAAGTTCGTTCTTTTTGTTCAGTTGTTCACTTCTATTCTCTGGTGTTTGACTGAACTAAGTGAATGAACAATTGCTCTCTTAATATTTTTGCAGTGAACAAAACGAACAGGTCACTTCTGCTTTTGGAAAAAGAATTTGATTTTAATAATAAAGAAAAGAAGAAGGAATTATATAAAATTCAAACAACATAAATCCCATTTAAAAGCATTTTCAAAATATAAGTTTCAAACATATACAGTAATGACAGATGACCAAAAGGAATAAAGTGAATAAAAAGAACATTAAAGAACAAGATAATTGAACAACTTCACATTGTTCATTTGACTGAATTGTTCAATTGAACTTGTTCGTTCATGAACAACCCAACTCTAGAATTTATAAACGTGTATTAAAACACTGAGTGACTATTTAATTCCGTTGTTGTTGTACATTTTAAATAAATAACGAGTTGTTACAATTTTTGAACTACTAAACGGCTTTTATTTGCAATCAAAAGTATCCGGTTTATTTAAAGGAAATAAACTAAACGTAACAATATTCAGCCCAATTATGAATAAAAATTCCCCGGGAGTTTTTTCCCTTTTCTCATTTTTCCTATTCAAATACAATGGGAAAAAACTCCCGGGGAACAAACTCCCGCGGAATTTTTTATTCATAATTGGGCTGATTGTATATTTTGAGATAGGCGACAGTGCCTAAATATGAAGATTACCGAAAATCGATTGATTTCAAAAACGAGGGATTTTCTAAAACGAAAATTTATGTTGAGAAAAACTCTCTATGTTGTAAAGAGTGAGTGAGAAAAAAGTTATACCCATTCAGGTATGTGATGAAAAACGATTTCGAAACGACAAAAGGTGTTAATGTTTGTTTGAATCGTTTTGTCATATTAGTTTCAAATTCGAATTTGTTTCAAAAACAATTTATCGAAATTAAATTTTCACATTAATTAAGGTAAACAAATGGAGCGAGAGTTGCTTATTTTGTTGTTTTTATGCTATAAAAATGATACGGAACGAAACATAAATTTAATCACCCCTATCGCGAATCAACATTTCACATGAAATATGTTCCCTTTTCCCATTTCTCGTTCATTAACTTTGTTCACGTGAAAAAATTACCCATGTTGTGAAATTTTTAGATGGAATTTTGTAAACAATAAACAGCTGTTACGAACAAAATCAACTATTGTGAATTGAAAGTTTAGGGGAATATCACGATAGCAATTTTCCCTTCGAGGGAAATGGATATTTCATGGGAACATAAATTTCACATGTTTTTCACGATAGGGGTGATTATGAAATCAATCGAAATTTTTTTTAATCAGTTTCTGTAGCTAAAACTTCACTTTTGCTTTAATATAAAAATCGCTGTGCAAATTAAAAACAGAAATACGGAATTATCAAATATTTTTGGAATTAATAAATTACACGGAATCTGAAGAATCTAAAGCGAAATCGATCGGAATTGTAACTACGGAATTGAAATCATTCCGATCAAAACTTTCAAAAAATTACCAAAAGATCTGAAGGTTCGTCGTCACACTGTTTCAGAACCCATTAAAAAGTATAAGGAAGACTTGAACATTGAAAAAAAAAACCTGGATCAGGTCTAATAGATTTTGGTAAGGCCAAAGTAGCCGAACAACTCTTTCGAAGAGCACCGAACACTTCTATCAGAAAAGCAGATCGTAAACTTAAATGCTCCGATTGTTTTGTGAACAGAGCCAAAGCTAATGCTGGATTGAAGTGGCATACAGTTCAGAAAATTCAAGATCGCAATGCGTTCAAGAACCTAGAACGAGCGAAAAAAAATTAAGTAAAATTTTATAAAAAAAAACAAATAAGAGAGCTATATTCGGCTGTGCCGAATCTTAGATACTCTTCACCAAATTATACTTAAAAACAAAATTTAAATTTGTTTTCGAAATTTTTTTATAAAAAAGTTTTTTTTAATTTTTTTTCTTTTCGAAATTGTTTTTTAATTTTTTTTAGAAAAAATTTTTTCAATTTTTTTTTTTTAATTTTTTGATAATTTTTTTTTTAATTTTAAAAAAAAATTTTTTTAGAAAAATAATTTATGAAAAAAAAATTTTTTTGATGAAAAAAAAATTTGTGTTAAAAATATTTTTCCCGATTTTGACCTTGTAGGTCCAATTTACTATCAGCCCAATTATGAATAAAAAATTCCGCGGGGGTTTGTTCACCGGGAGTTTTTTCCCATTGAATTTGAATAGGAAAAATGAGAAAAGAGAAAAAACTCCCGCGGAATTTTTATTCATAATTGGGCTGTATAGCTTTATATATATCGTTGCAATATCTATCATTAGATATCCATATTCAGCCCAATTATGAATAAAAAAATTATCCGGTAGTTTTTTCCTATTGAATTTGAATAGGAAAAATGGGAAAAGGGAAAAAACTCCCAGGGAATTTTTATTCATAATTGGGCTGATTGTCTATATTAATGACTTAGTAATCCAGATATACATAGATCAAAAAAAGGCCAAAAATCGAGGTTGTCCCGTTTTTTAACTTATATCTATGCCATTTGTGGGCCAATTTTGTCGATTTTAAATAGCAACCAAGCCGGAAGAATTCCCGACATTTAGGGGCTACGGAAAGTTGATGTCAACATACAGACGGACAGGCGGACATGGCAATATCGACTTCGCTATCGATAACTATCCAGAATATACTTATACTTTGTGGGGTCGCAAACGAAAAATGTAGAAATTACAAACGGAATGACAAACTATAAAAAAAATACATCTGTTGTGTGACCGATGATGAAACTTATGTACTGGCAGACTTTTTACAACTTCCAAGTCAAGATTTGTATGTGGCTGTATAGAACGAAAGGAGAGATGTCAAGGAGTTACTTATCTAGTTGTCATCTATATACAAAACATTGTCAAATTAAAATTGGAAAAACAGAATTATTAAATCTTTTGGGAATTAATCAAATACAACGGATTATGAAGTAGCTAAAAAAAGTTTATGATTGGTCAAAGTTTAAGAAAACAACTGTTTCATTATTAAATAAACACTAAAATAATAAAAATTAATAAAGAAAAAAAAAAACAAAATAACTTTAAAATATTTGTTTGCATTTATTTATTTATATAATATTCATTTTATTAAATTTTCTTATATATTTTCACACTTAAAACTAAAAAAAAGACAGAAAATTATTTAAATTTGGCATAAAAAAAACTTAAATTTAAATTAAAAACAAACTAAACAAATATTTTGGTAAAATAAACTAACAAAAATACAATATTTAAATGAAACACTAGAACAGGCTGGCTTACAAATGATTTGGGATTTTCGTATGCAAAAGTTTAAACTTTTTGTTTAAAACAAAAAAAAAAATATATACAAATTTTTAGCCTCAACATGAATTTAGAAAAACTAAAAAATGGATTTTTTGTAAGTTAAAATTAAAATAATACTTATGATATTTAAAGATAAAACTAGTAAGAAATAAAAATTCATTAGTAAGTGGTAAATTAAATTAATTGTTATTAAATTCGAGTAGAACATTGAATACATATATTTTAAAATAGTTTGTGTTCAGTTGTATTCGGTGGAATTCGGAAATTTAGCCGAAGTGGTTTAAGAATTTATTTAATGTGACTGAGGGTTTTGTGACTGAGATAAAATATTTTAAAAGATTTTTAATAAGTTATGAAATATTAGTGAGAGCTGGGGCCTTTTGCTGCTCTGTAATTCGAATCGAATATAGAAATATTGGAATTTCAATGCATTATTTCATAACAAATCATTTTGTATATGTATATTTCCTTTCGAAACGAATTAAGCCCAAAATTTTACAAGAATAATATTCAAAACGAAACCATTTCATTTTGTCTGTGGTATAATAAGTCATTAGTACTGGTGACTATGTCAATAGTAAGTCAGTACAGTTTCACTATTGATATTTCCTGCAGGGTAAAGATAGGAAAAGCTTAATTAAAGAAGGAAGGCTTAAATACGAACACATGAATACAACTGCTTAGGTTTTATAGAGAATTTCTTAAAATTGGTTTTGGAGCTAACTTAAAAATTAAAAAATAAAAACTAATTTTTGTTCCTTTAAATTCATATGTATTGTAAGTATGCAAGTGTTTAATGTAATGTAATGTATGGAAGGTATGATGACATGGTAATGGGTTGGTTTTATAATGATTTAACTAAAGCACTTGGTAGGAATTTTCAATGATTACAAAATAAAATACATAGATATTTTTTGTCAATTTATATAATAAATATATGTATGTAAGTAAGTATGTTGGTTGTATATAAAGAAATGTATATAATAATAAGTAATACATACAATAAATTAATGTACTATTATGTCATTTTGTAGTTGTATATAAGACTGGTCTGTTTTTTTGAATAAATGCGGGAATCTCGGCATTTTGGAGTTTAGTTTTCTAACATAATAAATATAGTTAATTTTAAATAAGTTAGTTACAGGAAAAATATAAAAAGAATAAAACAAGACAAGACAAGAATAAAACAAATTAGTTGTTATAATTATGTAGATAATATGTATAATAAGGATTGATTTTAGTTGTTTGTTTGTTTGTTTCTTTGTTTATTAAATGCCTTCAATTGGATTGGATTACGATTTAAAATTATTTATTTTATAGTTTTTTTTTTATTATTTTTAATTTTTTCTTTTAAAAATTAAAAGATTTACAGTTAGTTTTAGTATAAAGGCCCTAAAAGCCATTAAATTATCATATACTGTGTTTGTGTTTAACTATAAATCCTTTAATTTCATTGTTTTGTTTAACCTAAATATATATGTTTTCAATGAGTTTAATTAAACAATTTCATTTTAATAAATTTATGTAAATTTTCAACAGATAAAAGAATTTAATTTTTTTAATATTTCAAGCCAATTTTAATAAAGATTTACTTATTTATTTTATTATTTCTTTTCAATTGTTTTAATCTTTAAAAAAATCTTTGTTTTTTATAATAGTTTTTTAGTCTGCTGTTGCTGAAAATGGCATGTATTTCATACTTTATTATTAAATTATACAAATTATATTTATTACTTAAATGTTTGGGTTGTTTGGATTTTCACAAGTTACATACATTTTTTTTATTTTATTTTTTTTTTACTTATCAAATGTACACATTACAATTCTTTTTTTAATAATTTTTTTATATGTAGAATTATAATTAGTATAAAGTTTTGCAGGGAGTTTATATCAATTTATATAATGGTATTTAAAAATTCATTTCAATTAAGGAGTTTTAAGGAGTCCTTAATAAAAAAAAAATAAAAGTTTAAATAAAACAAACACACCTTGTTTTGTAACTAATTAAAAAATAATACATACATACTATATTAATACAAAAATTATCAAAATAATGTACATTTTAAAATGTGTATGTCGATGTTTAGATTATTACAATTTACACTCAGAGAATTTAAAGGAAATTTTAAACAAAACTGAAAATCTTTTTGTATTTTCGCAAACGTTTTGGACTAGATAGAAAAGAGCATAGAAATCTATTTTTAAGACAGTTTTTTAAAAAATCTGATATGTAATGGAAATCAATTTCGAAAACGAAACGGTTTGAAAACGAAATTTATTGTACCATGATGTATTTATTTTTATTTTGTTTTTATACTTTTTAATTGATTCTGTAACTCCTTAAAAATCGAAAGTTTCGATTTTAATCACACACCTGATTGTTTTGGGTTTTGTTTGGACAAAAAAAATTTAAAGTCCTTTGAAGCTCTTAACACGAATATAGAAAAAAAAATGTGAAATATATTCATAAAGCTACATCATTTCCAATTGTATTTCAGAAATTTCCAATTAAATTTTAGAAATTTCTAACTATAATTAGAATTATCCATTGGTATTGCAATTTTCTGAAATACAAAATTATGAAATATAATTGGAATGTTCTGAAATTCAATTATAAACTTCTGACATACCATTGGAAATGATGTAAAATAATACCTATGAAATACAAATATAATTAATCTACCAAAAAATACAAATACGATAAAAATGGAAAATCCATTCCATTTTCGAAATCAAAATAAATATTGTCTTTTAACCATTCCGTCAATGATTTCATTATGAATTAATTCATAGGCATATGGCAACCGAACTAAAGCTGCGTTGTCAGTTTCCAAAATGGTATTACAGATGGCAACTGGCAGCTATCATTTTCTGTGGTTGTTCTCTGTAACGCAACTGAAGTTCGGTTGCCATCTATAATCGAACCTTTAATTTCTTTGTGCTTCAAATGTATTGAATTCGTTCCTTTGAGAATTCATTCTTTATAGAATTAATCCCTTATAGAATCATTAAAATTTTCTTTAATTCAAATCCATTACAAAACAGCTGAATAACATTTATTAAATATTTTTTCAATTCTAATCTATTACTGCAAATGAAAAAAAAAATATTTTGATTAAATTTTTTTTCATTGAAATTGTTAAAATTCCGTATCAAATAGAGAATTTAAAATTGAAATTGAGAAAATTCCAAATGAATTTTAAAAATTCAATTTTATGTTAAGAAAATTTCAAATTGTATGAAAATAATTTTTGAGTGTTTTTTTCACACAAAAATTTAAAAATAGTTTTCCGTTTGTGTTTCTGACCATAGAGAAATATAAATAGAGCGGAAACTCTCCTCCCAAAGAGAACTAACTCAGTTGTCAAAAACCTAAGTGATGAGAATGTATTAGTAAAAAAAAAGCTAAGTGAAAACAAAAACCACACTCGTGTAACTTTTTGTAGTAATTTTTTTCTTTGAGTTTTTTTCTAATTTTCGATCTATGTATATTTTCTCTATGTTTCTGACTTCTGAAACTAGAAAAAAACTCAATGAAAAAAATTACTCAAAAAATCACACATATGAGTGTTGTGTTTGTTTTCACATAGCTTTTTTACTAATACATTCTCACCACTTAGGTTTTTGACTCAGTTGTCAGTTGTAGGTCGCTGATAGGAGAGTTTCCGATCTATGTGTATTTATCTATGGTTTAAATCTTTCCCGTTTGTTAATATATGAGTCATAGGATGAGTCCTGGGTGAGTTATGATATTCAAAACTTGTTTATCCTTTAAAATTTCTTAATTTGGTTTTTTTTCTATTTATAATAGTTTCGGTGTTCGATCAAATTTTGTACGGAAACCAAATACTGGCCGATCGGGATTGGCCTAATACAAAACTGAATATTCAATACTATTGCTCACAATATCAAATATTTACCTAATTTTGACTTAGACTAATTAGTTGGCGAATTTATTATTCATTATAGCGATTGAATAAATAAAAAAATAAACTGAAAGTTTAAGTTTCGTTCGTACAGTTGTACAATTTGTATTTCACTTGGGTTTAAAAAGTCGAATATTCATTCCACCTTGTTACAGAATTCCATTTCAATCGAAAGTAAGATCAGTTCCAGATTATGTTTCTTCATAAAAAGTAATACAAACATATTTTTCAGAATGAAAACACTTTCAGTTTTGTAAATGGAATTCGCCACGGTTCTGTAAATTTAATGGTTTCAAAAATGAAAAATGTATGTTCTGCAAATCGCACGATTTTGTACATTGAAACATTGAAAGTAAAACCAGTAAATCTAAACTAAATAAGTGAATTCGTTACAAATAAGCATTTTATTGGAATTCACGTTGAATGCAAGTATAATTCAAGCCTTGAGTTCAGTGTCAAGCAATTGAATTATAGTTGTATTTCACTTTATATCCAGTAAACAGGAAATATAAATTCAAGCCACATGTTTTTTGTTTGGAAAATATACAGCCCAATTATGAATAAAAATTCCGCGGGAGTTTTTTCCCTTTTCTCATTTTTCCTATTCAATTTCAATGAGAAAAAACACCCGGGGAACAAACTCCCGCGGAATTTTTTATTCATAATTGGGCTGATAAAATTTTTTTAAAGTCAAATTCCAACAAAATGATCAAGTGCTTGAATTTTTGAGCTTTGGTGCTTATTGGGTTTTAAAAACGCAAACGTTACTCAGATTCGGTTTACCGAACACTGATCATTGATATTTGTTTGTAAATTTATACAATTTGTTCCTGATTTCAGTACAAAAAACTAAACTTTTGTTTTGATATACAAAACGCTACAAAAAACTGACTTTTTAATCTGTTAGGAATTAAACGGAATCAGAAAAAGCTAAAACAAAATTGTTTGGAAGAAAAACTACAAAATTGAAATCATTTCGAGTGAATAAACTAACTTCTCTTTCCATATAATAAATACTCAAACTTTTACTGCTTTGAAAGGTTTCTTAATTCTTTTATATTTGTTGGAAGTTGATGCTATTTTTTCATTTTATACCTATTGATCATTAGAAATTATTACGTTGTGAAAATTCTGAAATAATTCTCAACTGAAAAGAAAAAAAGAATTTTAAATTCAGAAGGCTAATTCCCGCATTCCTATTCGAAATCAACTTCAAATGATTCTTATCTTACGAGTAAAAGCTGACTTGATATAGAATGGCACAATTATAAATTTTATTCGATATTGAATAATGGAATTCCAAAAATAAAAACAACTTGCTCGGTCCAATAAGTATTAGCTCTTATACGAATGCAAGAGAGAATCAGCTACCAGAATTAAGAAATTAAAATTTACAAATTTTGAAGTAATTTTTGATTAGAGTCAACTCTAATCTTTGAAAATGTATTCTTTATTCCCACGATTATACAAATTAAGCAAAATCAATGTTTTGACATAAATTGGTAGACGTTTAATTTCGTTTAATATTAATAATGGCCAAAAGTTTTAATAATTCAGTTTTGATTTGGCGACATTTTGCATATCACATTATAAATCCAGTTTAGGTAATGAAACTGATTTAAAATTTTTAAAAAAAAATTCAAAAGGTTCAAAAATTAATTCTGTGGAGTTTGGACAAAACATCTTAAGTTGAGATAAGAAAATATCTTAGTTTTTTTTATAATAAAACTAACTTTTCAATACGCTCCGTTTACTCCGATATCATAAAAAACAAATCAACTTATTTAGAGTTGTTGTTGATTTGTTTTTGACATTATTTTATCTTTATATTCAACAGTTTTGCGGTCTCCTGAAAAATTGGAAAATTCCACTTAAGTTGTTTTGTCAAAAGTACACAGAATTCCTTTTAACAAACACTAATTTATTTAATTTCAAAAAATTTTCGTTGTACTTTTTTTTTGATGCAAAATACGGAATTGATTCCAGTTTCGGCGTAAATCAAATTTTGTGATGATTAGTATTGAATTGCTTATAGTAGTTTTTTTTATATTTGCTTAAAATAAAACGGTGGAAGAGATGACATCAGCATATATTTTAACGTAATTTTTCGGAACTATCATTTAAGGAAGAATCCATAGTCTTCCTTTTGATGCTGATACTAGTAAAGTCTTTAAATAATTCCTGGTTTTGCTTAGTGGCACAACGAGTGGATGGATGAGCATATTGTACCGCTAAAAACTGATCAATTATTTGCAATATTTGTACAAATAAAATAAACCCCTTTTGCCATAGATGACAACATGAGAATAGATTGTCAAGTATTTTGTTATTGTATCACCCAAAAGTATGAAAAGAAAATAAATTTGTCACTGAAATTTCTCTCTCCACCTTCTTTCTATTCCTTCTAGTGTGTTCTTTTTTAAACTAAATCCTATTTATTTAAATAAATATTTGTTCAAATAAATGAGAAATTTATATAGTGAATTTTTAATATCAATTTCCATTAGATGCTCATCAACTGAATAATTTTTTTTCGAAACTGAAATTTTTAGAGGAAAATAATTTCACATTTCACCAATTTTATTCAGTGCAATGCATTAACATAGAAATCCCTTAATAACTTAAATTTCTCTGAGTGTAATGAGAGTTTGCTTGTTGTGTGTAACTATTTTTTGTTTTTAATTGTTGTGTCATCATGAAAAAGCTTTTCTTTTAAATTTTTCTTATAGTTTGGTATTTGTTTATTTATTGTAATTATGTATTTATTTTTGTTAAAAGCAAATCATTATTATCAGTTTGATTTGTTAATTTATCAAAAAAGATTTTTTTTTGTTTTATTTTTTTAATATATTTTTTGTAATTTTTATTATTTTTTTTTTGTTTTATTTATTTATTTCATTGTTTTCTAAATTGTGTAAAAAAATTTGGTATTTGTTTGTTATTTCATTTCCATTTATATATATAATTTATGTATATAATCTTATTGTTTTTTAATTAATTTTGGTTTGAATATAGAATGATGGTTTTTTCTTTTTTTTTTTGTAATTAAAAAAAATTGCTTATTTTTTATAAATATATTTTTGTTTTCAATCATTTGATTATATATGCTTTAGAACATATATATTATATTGGCGTTGTTAATGGTTTTTGTTCTTGTTGTTGTTGGTTTTATACCACTAAATTTTATAACTAAACAGATTAAAAACAACAAAAAAATTCAATATTTCAGTTCCATAAAGTAGAATTAGGAAAAACAAAGAAAGAAGTAGGAAAAATTAAAATTTCTAATATTTATATAAAGAAAACTTAAGGAATTTGTTTCATTTTTGTTTTTTTTTTTCTTTTCTTTTGTTGGTTTTTTTTTTGTATGTAAATATTTATATGTATATATGTATATATAAAGAACTTAAAGTATTATACCTAAATATTGAATATTTATAAACTTCTAATCCTAATCTTGCACCTCTCGATAGGGCACCTCAGACGTCACCGAATACGATTCAAAGTAATGATTTAAAAATTCAAATGTTGGTCTCTTCTCCGGTACCGCATCCCAACATTGCAACAACAGGAGATAAATATTATCAGGGAAATAATGATTTGTCGGCTTTGGCATACGGAAGCCACGCTCAATATTCTCAATGACCTCGCGACTATGCATACCAGGATATGGCACTTGTCCGTACGTAAATAATTCCATGAGCAGTATACCATACGACCAGACATCGGATTTTATTGAAAATTTACCATAGATTATGGCCTCCGGTGCGGTCCATTTGACGGGGAAGCGGGAGCCCTGTTTCGGACAATACTCGTCGTCCGCTATAACTCGGGCCAAACCGAAATCACATATTTTCGCCACATTATTTTCACCTATTAGAACGTTGCGAGCTGCCAAATCTCGATGTATTAATAGTTTCGATTCCAAATACTCCATACCGGAGGCTACCTGTGTAGCAATATAGATGAGATCTTCAAAGTGTAAATAGCGGCCATCGCCTTCGCGTAAATAGTCTAATAAGCTGCCTTTAGACATGTACTCTTGTACAATGTAAATGGGTTCTTCCTGTAAGGATTGAGAAGGGATTAGTAAATCAGAAAAATAAAAAATAAATAAAAACGAAATAAATTTGATGTTTGGTAAATATTACAGCACAAGCACTATTCGTCAGAAACTAACATGTTTAAAAAAAAACTCTAAATAAACCTGTAGAGAAAAATTGATAAATCTTTTAGAGAAAACTGCTGCCAGAAATTGAAAAGGTTTTCTAAAGAAAACTATTGCCATAAACTGACAAGTTTTTATAAATGCTGGTTCACATACATCAAGTTTACTTGAGCAAGTCTTGAGTTTAAAAGAGAAGAAGAAAAATAGGAAAATCTTTCCAAACTTCTGTCCTCTCTCTTCAAGACTTGCTCAAGTAAACTTGGCGTGTGTAAACCAGCTCTAAAGAAAACTGTTGTTAGAAACTGCCAAATTATTCTTATTTTCATATTGAACTTCCACAAAAAGTCAAATTTGGTACAATTTTATAAATTTCCTTTTAAGGGAAATTTTATCAAAACAGGATTTTTAAAAGACCAACTTATTTTCATATTCAATTTCCTACAAACTAACTCATTTTCGTATTCAATTTTCTATAAAGAATACAAATTTGGTACAATTTTAGAAATTTCCCTCATTTTCAATAATTTCCCTCTTAGGGAAATTTTATTAAAACAGGATTTTTTCAAGAATAATTTATTATAATGTACAATTTCCTACAAAAAATAAAATTTTAATAAAATTTTGTAAATTTCCCTTATTATTCAAAAAAACTGAATTTTTAAAAGACAAACTTATTTTCGTATTCTATTTGCTGCAAACAATACAAATTTGGTACAATTTTGAAAATGTCCCTTATATTAAAAAATTTCCCTTAAAGGGAAATTTTATTTAAACTGGATTTTTTAAAGTGTAACTTATTTTCATATACGATTACCTACAAAAATACAAATTTTGTAAAATTTTGGAATTTTCCCTTGTATTCAAAAATTTCCCTTTAGGGAAAATTTTATTAATACATGATTTATAAAATACTAAATTATTTTCCTATTCAATTTCCTACAAAAAATACAAATTTGGTAATATTTTGGAAGTTCCCTTATATTCAAAAATGTCCCTTAAAGGGAAATTTTATTTAATTATAATTTTTTGAAGATTAATTTATTTTCATGTACAATTTCCAACAAAAACTTCCAATTTAGTAAAAAAAAATTAAATTTCCCATGTATTCAAAAATTTCCCTTTAGGGGAAATTTTATTAAAACAAGATTTTTTCAAGATTAATTTATTTTCGTATACGATTTCCATAAACAAATACAAATTTGGTACATTTTCGAAAGTTTTTCTTATTTAAAAAATTTCCCTTTAAGAAAAATTTTATTTGAACGTGATTTTTTAAGGAATAAATGATTTTTATGACAAAATAAAAATTTGGTATAATTTTGAAAATATCCCGGAAAGGAAAATTTTATTTACCCATAAACTGACCAGTTTTTATAAAGAAAAAGTTGTCAGATACTGAACAGTTTATCTAGAGAAAAATTCATAAAAATGTAACCAGTTTTTTATAAAGATATATCCATCAGATACTGACTTGTTTTTCTACAGAAAAAGTCATCAAAAACTGAGAAAAAGTCGTCAGAAACTGAACAGTTTCTCTAGACAAAAAGTAATCGAAAACTGACTTGTTTTTCTAGAGATAAGGTCATCAGAAAACAACTTGTTTTTCTAGAGAAAAAGTCATAAAAAACTGACTAGTTTTTCAAGAGAAAGGGTCGTTTGAAACTGATTTGATTTTCTAGAGAAAAAGTCGCCAGAAAGTGACCATTTTATTTAGAGAAAAAGTCATCAGGATCTGACTTGATTTTCTAGAGAAAAAGTTGCCAGAAAGAGACCAGTTTATTTAGAGAAAAAGTCATCAGAAACTGACTTGTTTTTCTATAGAAAAAGTCAGAAACTGTTTAGCTGGACAAAAATAAATCGAAAAGTGACTTGTTTTTCTAGAGAAAAAGTCGACAGAAACTGTCTAGCTTTTCTACAGAAAAAATGGTAAGAATCTGACAAAGATGTCAAGTTTTTTTAAAGACAAACATTTCTCGAATCTATCAACTATTTCTAACAAATTTGACGAGAAATTAATTCTTAAATCAAACTTTACTTTTTATTAATTTAAACAATTTAACTTAGTTACACTGTTGTGCAAGCTTTTTTCTTTAAAACTATACCTCGGTAATCTTTTAATTAATTAAATCTAAATGTCTCATATTTAAACATAGTTACATATACGCACATTTCATAACTTTCCTCTCAAAATGTGTAATTTGTATACAGAAAAACTTTTTATTCTTACGAAACTAACATTGTAATACTTTTATGAACTAACTTTACGTCAACATTTCACTAAAATGAAACAGTTTTAACGATTTAAAATATTTCCTCCCCAACTTCGCATAAACTTTATAAACTAAACGAGAATGAACAAAAAAAATAAGAAACAGAAATTAAAAAAAATAATAATAAAGAAATGAAGAAAAGAACAACTTGAACTTTAGAATCTAATAACATTTTCATGCCACAATAGGTAGCAAGCAAGCAAGCAGTTCAACAGTTCAAATAGCAGAAAATTTAAGAGGAAAATAAAAGAACAGCAAAGGGGAAAAACTAAACTATGAAGAAAAAAAAAACGGAATGTACTATATTGTGAAAAAATGCATTGTACTGGTATTTATTATGATCTGTATAAGTATAATATGCACAAACAAACCTGTGAACAAACTGCATAAAGTGCAACCAAACGATTATGACGAAACTTTTTCATTATGGCAGCCTCTTGCAGGAAGGCAGCTGTCGACATTGTGCCCTCACGTAGTGTTTTAACAGCAACATCAATGCTATTACGCCATTTACCATAAAATACTTCACCAAAGTTGCCGCGACCTAATTTACGTATTAGTTGAATTTCTGAACGTGGTATTTCATATTTATCCCGCAACTCCGGACCCAAATCCCACATTTGTGGCTGAGGTTTGGGACAAGGTCGTGACAGTATATGGCAGAGACCCAAAGCATTTTCTAAATGAAAACAAAACATCACAAAACATTAATAATAACTGTACAACAATTGTTAAACAATATGAAACTTACTGCTGTAGGCCATAACTAGAGCTTGTAGGGAGGGGAACGTTTGATTGGTGGCTATATAGTAGCCACCATTATCTAAGGGTTTTATGCGATAATGTTTAACATGATAGCCACGACCATCTTCCCAGTCTTTAACAGATAATGAAAAACCATTTGGATTGTGTTCCGAGGGTCTCACCAAAAATGTGCCCCGAGGATTTTCCTCCGCCAACAAAAGTTTGTCTGCCTCTTTGCGCAGCACATTTTCAAAGAACCAACTGTAAAAGTTACAGACAGAAAAACACAAATAAATTTAAAATGAATATTCTTTAACAATTTCAACCTACTCTTCACTATTCACACTACGTTCCTCGGCTACAAAATTCAATGGTATCAAACCCTCTTGTCTTGTAGTCAAATTAACTACACGCCACCAGTCCGATTCGGTATCATCGATGACTTCCATACGGTCTCCTTTCATAAAACTTAAATCAGACTCATCACGTGATTTATAATCGTATAAAGCCACAACGACACGTCGTTTAGGGAGACCACCAGCACCAGCAGCTGCCTGTACGCCGGCTGTAAAGGAAATTTAAAAATACAAATTAATAAGGAAATTAGTTTAGAATGTTTTTCTTTTTTTTCAAATAAGTTCTTTTTTCTTGCAAGTTTATGATAAAAAAAGAGCAGAAAATTATGTCTACTGTCTATTTGCTAAGGGTTAAAATAAATTGAGAGTAATTGAAGGGAAACGAACGAACTGCATTGAAAAGTGAATGTAATAAACGTAAACATGTTTCTTTAATAAGTTTTAAATACTTTGCTCAAGTAAGAGTTTTGAAAAGACTGCGAATTATGAGACACACTTGTAGGGTTTCATTTTCAAAGTATGTAGTAAAAAATAATTAATAACAAGGGATTATATCTGTGTTATTTTCTTAAAATAAATTAAAATTATTTTAAAACGTTGTTTGTAAATAGTTATACAAAGTTAGGGGTTAAACTGTACTAGGCAGCTTAAATTATGAAACAAGAGCTTTAATTCAAATAAGACTACGAAGCTAAACATTTCTGTCTGTCTGGTTTCATTCTTCAGAAACTGAAATGTATTTTAAAAGAAATCGGAAAACACTTTCTGAAGAAAACTGTAGTCAAAAACTGACAAAAATCTTCCACGGAAAATTGTAGTCAGAAACTTACAGACATATTGTAAAGATAACTGTAGTATAACCGACAAGTTTTTTAACAGATTACCAAATTTTTATTTACAATTTCTTAAAAAAAAAACATTTAACTTTGATACAATTTCGGATATTTCCCATGTATTCTAAAATGTCCCTTAAAGGGAAATTTTATTTAAACAGGATTTTTAAAAAACTTATTTAGTTTTATTTACAATTTCCAACAAAAAATAAAAATTTGGTAAAATTTTTAAAATTTCCCTTATATTCAAAAATGTCACTTAAAGGGAAATTTTATTTAAATGGGATTTTTTAAAGATTAATTTATATTCATGTACAATTCCACCAATAAATACAAATTTGCTAAAATTTTCGAAATTTCCCTTGTATTAAAAAATTTTTCTTTAGGGGAAATTTTATTTAAACAAGATTTTTTAAAAATTAATTTATTTTCATTTACTATTTCCAACATAAAATAAAAATTTGCTAAAATTTTGGAAATTTCCCTTGTATTCAAAAATGTCCCTTAAAAGGACATTTTATTCAAACAGGATTTTTAAAAATTAATTTATTTTCATATACAATTTTCAACAAAAAATACAAACTTGGTAAAATTTTGGAAATTTCCTTGTATTCAAAAATGTCCCTTAAAGGGAAATTTTATTTAAACAGGATTTTTAAAAAAATAATTTATTTTTATGTACAATTTCCAACAAAAAATACAAATTTGGTAAAATTTTGGAAATTTCCCTTGTATTCAAAAATTTCCCTTTAAGTGAAATTTTATTTAAACGGAATTTTTTAAAAGTTAATTTATTTTCAAGTACAATTTCCAACAAAAAATACAAATTTGGTAAAATTTTGAAAATTTCCCTTGTATTCAAAAATGTACCTTAAAGGGAAATTTTATTTAAACGGGATTTTTTAAAGATTAATTTATATTCATGTACAATTTCTAACAAAAAATACAAATTTGCTAAAATTTTTGAAATTTCCCTTTTATTCAAAAATTTCTCTTTAGGGGAAATTTTATTAAATCAGGATTTGCAATCTTCAACAAATTTATGTTCATGTCAAATTTCCAAATTTCCAAAATAAAAATTGTCCCTTTATGGGAAATTTTATTAAAACAGTATTTGTTAAAGATTAATTTATGTTCATGTACAATTTCCAACAAAAAATACATATTTGGTACAATTTTGGAAATTTCCCTGGAATTAAAAAATGTCCCTTAAAGAGAAATTTTATTTAAACAGGATTTTTAAAAATCTAATTTATTATTATGTACAATTTTCAACAAAAAATTCAAATTTGGTAAAATTTTGTAAATTTCCCTTGTATTACAAAATGTCCCTTTATGGGAAATTTTATTAAAACCGGACTTTTTCAAGGTTAATTTATTTTCATAAACAAATTTGGTATAATTTCAGAAATTTTTCTTATTTAAAAAATTTCCCCTTTTAAGGTGAAAAATTGGACAAGTTTTTCTAAAGAAAAATTCGTCAGAATCGGAGATGTTTTTCTAAAGAAAAATTCGACGGAATTGGACAAATTTTTCTAAAGAAAAATCCGACAGAAGCGGACAAATTTTTCTAAAGAAAAATTCATCGGAAGCGGACAAATTTTTCTAAAGAAAAATTCATCGGAATCGGACAAATTTTTCTAAAGAAAAATTCATCGGAATCGGACAAATTTTTCTAAAGAAAAATTCATCAGAATCGGACAAGTTTTTCTCAAGAAAAATTCATCAAAATCGGACAAGTTTTTCTAAAGAAAAATTCATCAGAATCGGACAAGTTTTTCTAAAGAAAAATTCATCAGAATCGGACAAGTTTTTCTAAAGAAAAATTCATCAGAATCGGACAAGTTTTTCTAAAGAAAAATTCATCAGAATCGGACAAGTTTTTCTTAAGTATTCTTTGTCAGAATCAGACAAATTTTTCTAAAGAAAAATTCATCAGAATTGGACAAGATTTCTAAAGAAAACTTTGTCAGAAACGGTCAAGTTTTTCTAAAGAAAAATTCATCAGAATCGGACAAGTTTTTCTAAAGAAAAATTCATCACAATTGTACAAGATTTCTAGAGAAAACTTTGTCAGAATCGGAATAGTTTTTCTAAAGAAAACTTTGTCGGAATCGGTAAAGTTTTTCTAAAGAAAAATTTGCCAGATTCGGACAAGTTTTTCTATAGAAAGCTGTCAGAATCGGACAAGTATATCTATAGAAATCTGTCGGACAAGTATTTCTAAAGAAAAATTCTACAGAACTGGACAAGTTTCTTATAAAGGAAACTTCATCAGAATCTGACAGGTTTTTCCAATGAAAAATTCCTCAGAAGAATGAAGAATTCTTCAGAATCGGACAAATTTTTCTAATGAAAACTTCGCCATAATCTGACAAGGTTTTCTAAAGATAACTTCGTTTGTCATTTGAAACGTGTGTGCTCTTTGTAGTGCATAGAGAAGTCAATTGATATTTCTTCAATATTTTTGGACAGTCGTTAAATGAAAACGAATCACTGGGTGAAATGCTTGCCCGTGATACGTGTTAGTCCTTAATAAATTATTTCATTGTTAAATTCATAAATATTTACTATAAAATTTATTGGCCTTTTGAACACATTAAAACCAAAATCACATCAAATATAAAATGACCTGATTAAGTTGGAAAGACCTTTGCAATAAAACACAAATTGAAATCTGGCTGATTAGAGCGTGCCAAAAGACACTCGTTTATGACCAATAAACGTTTTTATTACCAATTTTATTTTTAGTTTAGTTCTTGTTAAATATTTAATCACGTTTTTTGAAACACAGTTCTTAACCTAATTAAGGCATTTCGCACATTTCGCTTATTTCTTTTGTTTATTTATTATTGTAGATATTTTTGTTACATTTCCTATGGTTTGTTCACCTTGGCCTCATATTATTTTTATACGCTTTGGCTTTTATGAGTATTGTATGTTTGAATGAATGTATGTCCTCATTTAGAATTCTTTTTCATTTATTTCTTCTTTTTTTCACTTTTTTTTTAGTATTATTTATTATTTTGTTGTTAAATCAAAGTCAATAACGAGCAAAATACAACAAGCACCAACATGAATGCATACACAAGCCTTTTTTTTGAAAGTGATTTTTAATACCAAAAAAAGTTAAAGCCAAAAAAAGGAGAGAGAAAAAACATTTGAGAGGACCATAATAAACAAGCCGTCATCGTCATTAAAAATGATATAAATAATTAAAATTTAAAGAAGAAAAAAATAGAAAAGAAGAAAAAAAAACTACTGCAGAGGAAATTTTGCCAGAATTTTTAATCAACAGCCAGTTTAGTGAAAAGTAGATGATGATGATGCTGATGACTCCTATCCTGTATGTGACAAAAAAAATAGTTGCCATCATTTACAACAACTAACCAAATGAGAAAACAATATAGAAAGATATTTACCAGCAGCATTGAAATAATTTATGAAAACAGAAAGCTGGCATTGAATTCAAATTTGTTGTCTTGTTTTTTTGTTTGTTTTTTCTATTTGCATTTTCATGTTTTTTTTTAAATCGAATGCCAGCCAACATTATTACCATTGAATATTATTGAACTTGATAGCTTATGGTACAAATACAAGACAAACAAAACAACTGCTAGCATTGCGAAATATATGTATGTTTGTAATAAGCAGGAACAAACATGTCTGTTAATTTCAATGCGACAAAGTTATTAAAAATTCATGAATACTATTTTATCTGAAGGACTGACTTTTTGTTTTAAATAACTACACGAAAATCGATGATAAATTAAAAAATGAATTGTGAAATACATAAATATTTAAACAAGCAATTTAAGCATAAAATAACCAAAATCTAAGAATATTTAATTTAACATGGTTTTATTAAAAACTGCGATTTATGTTTAACGTATGCGGAAACAATTTGCAACAAAAATATTGATTGAAATCTGTATGGTTTCAACAAGATGGAGCAAATTGCCAGATGTTTTAGAACAGAATTGCGGCGAAAATTCCCCAATAAAATAATATTCAGAAACTACACATTCCATTGGCCTGCAATGTCTCCTCACCACTGCACCTGATATTTTCTTGTGATTTGTGAGACATGTATTCCCTAGACTGTGAATGAGGCTGCTGACTCTGTTGTCCCGTGTGCTAACTCTGTTTCGTTGAAAAAGGAAAGAATCCATTGGGCAATCAAAAGTTTCGACCCGTTTAAATCCCCTGAGTCATGGCTCACCAATATATATATAGCGTACATAAGATGGACCTATATTTCTACATGGTGGACGTGGTGTAGAGTCGTCTTCATTCCGAAAGGAGATAAGAAGACTCACACTAAACCAAAGGATTATAGACCGATTAGTCTTGCATCTTTTCTGCTGAAAACCCTAGAAAGGGAACAGCTAGTTGAGGAGTCGCTATCGCATAAGGAGTATTCTTTCCTCGATTTGCTTTCCTCGATTTATTAGGTGTTTTTAATGTCAGGAACGATTCTATCCTATCTGCGATGGAGGGACTTGGGATTGACAGAATAGTCGAAAATATATTTGGTTGGAGAGTCATATGTGCTACGTTAGGTGGCATCAGTATCTCAAAATCGTGAATCCCCACTTCTGTGAAACCCGGCTCTGATACCCTGCTGCTCAAAATAGATAGCAGAAGGATCAAAACAGTCGCTTACGCTGACGACATTGCGGTATTAATATTAAGGCCGTTGAACGAGTTCTAAAGACTTTTACGATATTAATTACAGGCGCTGTAATTTCTCTACCGATTCCCGGGATTTTTAGTCGGGATTCCCGGGAATTAAAAACTGACGAAACTACAAAGAAAACAAGTTAGAACTCTATATTTTTTTAATAAAAAAGTGAAAAGTTTTTTTTTTTGGAGTTTTTCGTTTATATCTCGGCAATTATTATTATTATTTATTTGGGGTTTTTCGAATGAACATTTAAAAAAGCATATGGAAAACTGCACGATCTAGAAATAAAGGTGAATAATCTGCAATGCCAAGATTGAACGGTGCGAATTATTCCAGAAAACACTAGTAGAACAAAGGCCCCTACTTTTGATGGCGGCACACCATTTGGTATTTTCAAGTATAGAATTGATTTTGGCCTTGAAAGAAAACACAGCAGTAGTCCTTGGTAACAATAACAGCTTAATAATGAGTGTGTTTTGCAGATGTTGTATTATAAAAATTCACCTTTGAATGCAATAATTTGGAAATTTTCGAGATCAACATAAATTTTATTTCTTAACTATTCTCTTGAATTCTTGTATTGAATTCATTCCTTTTACTAAAAGGCTTAAGAATTTTTTTTTCAATTCATTTTGAAAATGATTGAAAGCTAAATAAAACTGAATGAAAAAAAAAACATTTAAAATCAATTTGTAGTAGATTTGAATCAACAAAAATTTAATCATCAATCAGCATAGAGAATAGACATATAGCGGAAACTCTCCTGTCAAAGACCTAACTCAGTTGTCAAAAACCTAAGTGGTGAGAATGTATTAGTAGAAAAAACTATTGAAAACAAAAATAACACTCGTATGTGTGATTATTTTGAGTAATTTTTTTGTTTGTGTTTTTTTCTAGTTTCCGCTCTATGTTTCTCTATGATTCAAAGTTTGAATAAATTCTGTTATTAATTAACAGAATTAATTTAATTTAAATTAATTTAAATAAAGCTTTTGAAGGAACCTAAAGAATGGAATGGATTTATGAAATGAAAGGCTGACATTTTTTAATTACGGATTAAGATTTTGAATTAAGCTCAAATTGAATTAATTAATACGAAGCTCTATATATAATGATTATAACACTAAGTTTTTATATGAAATTTTGCTATAATATTCATAGTTTACAGTATAATTATATATTTCGGGAATAGCCGGGTACCCGGGAATGTAGAGAAAAATTTTACCGATTCCCGGGAATCAAAAAAGGTCGGGAAATTAAATACCCTATTACTGACGGCTCTAAAAGAGGTAATAGGGTCGGTGGAGTTTTCTTTATCAAGAACTATGAGACAAAATCTTGCCTAATTTCTGCCCTACTCTTCAGGTGGAAACTACTGCCATAAAACTTGTATCTAACTGGCTGAGGTATTATCGAATATCTGGAGATATATGTATATTTACTTATTGCAAGACTGCCGTTATCGGAATAGGGGATGTCCTCACGACAGCTAGCTTAGCCGAGGAATGCCGGCATCCCTAAATGAGATCGTGAGACAGTCTAGGATAAAGCTTATGTGGGTCCCGATGGACACGTTGGAAATCAGGGTAATTGTATTGCAGACCAATTTGCCAAAAGCTCCAAAATCAAGATGGCATTCCTATAATTTATCATATTTATAGACGATCCAATATAAAATCAATAAATTGTAATGTACTCACACCGGAAAATTCTCGTTTTGATACAAGCATTTACCAATGACAAAAATATTAAACCTAATTTGAACCATAAGAAATATTGGTGGCTTACTCATTAATAATTCGTTTAATTTTAATCCTTGACCCTATATTTTTATTCTTGCACTTATAAAAGTAAGATTTTTGTTATTCTTTAATATTAAAATTTTGCAGTATTTATGTTTATAATTAAGTAACAGAAAAATTAAACTATATTAATTAGAATTTATACTTGAGAGCTCTTTAAAATGGGACTTTGTATATAAATTAATTAATCATTACACTTTTTGTTTATTTCAAGTTTATAATCATACTCTACATTTTGAAGAAATAAAATAAATGGAAAAAAAAAACTTGCCAAAATCTGCGAGATGATGGCTGAGGAGACAATTGATCCCTTTTCTGATATTTCCCTTGCAAAATGTAAGATGGTTGTACATCAGAGACTAAATGAGACTGCATAGAACAGGTAGACTAATGAATCAAACTAAGTTATCTCGAGGTCGACCTGGACCGTATATGATGCCATCAGCACGAATCTACTTATAGAATTCTTTCGTGAGCAAATAAGGCTAATTATTTTCTTTATTACAGGTCACTGCATAATTGGAGCAAATGCTAGAAGATTGGGCCTACGGTTTAACGATTACAGTAGAAGCTGTCGAAACGAAGAAGAGGAGAAGACTGTGTTCCACCTATTCTGCCAATGACCGGCTCTGACAAACTTGAGGGAACGTATCCTTGGAACCCCTTCCTCTCGTGTTTAGATGAATATTAAACGCGTCCACTCCTTCTGGTTGGTTCACCTTGAATACAACGGATATAGTATAAATATCCTGCAGTTTACTTCTTGGTCATCACAATGGGACCAGTTTTGAATGGACCCAAGTGAGCTGCCCATGGTACCTAACCTAAGCCTGAATATATGTATAATAACCTACACTGAGTATGAGAAAATCATTATTCTAATAAATTTTTAATCATTTCTTTTTTAAATAGAAATTTTTAAATTTTTTAAAAAAAATTTTACCATAAAAACCATAAATTTTAAAAAATTAATTTTTTTTTTATTTTAAATCCAAAAAATATTCACGATTTGGTTTTAGCTGAAGTCGAATTTGATTGATTTGAAATGCATTTGATATCGAATATAAGTTTAAACAAGTAGGAGTGCTATATTCGGCTGTGCCGAATCTTATATATCCTTCACCAAATTATACTTCAAAATTTTAAATATTTTTAGGTAAACATAATTTTTTTTCACAGTTGTTTTGTCCATTTTTTTTTCGATTGTTATTTTAAATTTAATTTTTTTTTTAAATTTTACAATTTTTTTTTCTGTTTTTTCAATTTTATTTTTGTGAAAAAAAAATTCGGCTTAAAATTTTTTTTCCGATTTTGACCCATTGTAGGTCCAACTTACTATGGTTTTATATACGTCGTTGCAAATGTCTTTGAAATATCTATCATTAGATATCCATATTGTCTATATTAATGTCTTAGTAATCCAGATATAGGTCAAAAATCGAGGTTGTCTTGGTTTTTCCTCATATCTCAGCCATTTGTGGACCGATTTTGCTGATTTTAAATAGCAAACTTCTCGAAAGCATGTCTGACAGAATTATTGAAGATTTGGATCCCGAAGATATCTGGGGTCTTCAGAAAATTGATTTCAACAGACAGACGGACATGGCTTAATCGACTCCGCTATCTATAAGGATCCAGAATATATACTTTATAGGGTCGGAAATGAAAAATGTAGAAATTACAAACGGAATGACTTTATAGGGTCGGAAATGAAAAATGTAGAAATTACAAACGGAATGACAAACTTATATATACCTTTCTCACGAAGGTGAAGGGTATAAAAAATGTATTCATGATGTAAATATAATATCGATCTTTTGAAAAATGTATTGTTTTTAAAAATTTACGATTTTTTGTAACATTGCAGAATTTTGAAAAATTGGCTAATTATTAAATTTTTTAGAATAATTTAAAAACGATTTATGAATGGTAATTCTGTGAATTTACCATTGAAATTAATTTGGACCCGTTATTTTCGATTTCTGCTAAAAACTCTTAAGAAATCATAATTTTGTAATGTGTTTTTATTTCAGTTCAAAAAATTTAGAAAAGCTGAAAATTCAAATAGTTTGCACTTAAAATAAATAAAAATCTAAACAAAATGTATACTTACTTGGCGTTGTACGTGGCCTTATTATATCGACTCCCCCCTTAGCACCAATTTTTAAGGGAACACGATTTGGATCCGGTGTATAGCGTGAGTCCAGTGAACCGCCATTATTATGCTTTTGGCCAGTATTGTTTATGTGTGTTTGGCCGAATGTGTAATCGGACTTTTTATAGCCGGTTGGATAAGCCAAAGCTAGTTCCTGGTCCTGACGTTTGCTGCAGCATTTGTTCCCCATTGTTAGACAAGTTGTACAAGATGTACACACACTCACACCTCCAACGCACTCTCACATACACACACACGCTCAAAGCAACGCAGTGGCAAACTAGAGTTGCAGTTGCAATTAATGTTGAGACAGTTTTGCTGGTATGACAGAAGAGGTTGTTGGTTGGTATGTTTGTTTGCTTTTAAACTCTCAAGCAGGAGGGAGCAGAGGAGAGTGGTTTAACAGTGTGATTATTTTGTATAATTCTTTTTCGTTTTTTGTTTTGTTTAAATATAAATATAAAAAACAATTTAATGTAAAGTTGGAGTTTTTAAATGCTTTTCGTTTTCAGTTTTGCAGAAGGAAGTAGACAGTTTGAAGTAGAAAAAAAAAATCAGCATTTAAGAATGTAAGAAATGTGTTTAAACAAAAACAAAGCAGCTTTATAAATATAAAATAATTATTTTCTTAAGCATTATGGAGAAATTGAAGCCTTAGTTTGCTGTTGTTTGTTTTCTTTTGTTGCTGGAGATCACTGGTTTCGAGACAAAGAGGAGAATTAAAAAGTTACGTTTTTTTTTTGTTTTTTTGCTTTCAATTTTGTTGTAAGGAATTCAGCTAGTAAAAATTGTTGTTGTAATTCGTTTTGTTTCGTTCAGGCTTAAGCTTATATAAAAAAGTTAAATTTAATATAATTAATATAAACTATCAGTCAAGTTTTTTTCTTATTTTTGTTTTGTTGTTGTTTTTATTATAATTAAGCCATAAAAAAGAAAACCTCTTGTTGGTTGTATGATGATTTGTTTGGTTTTTTTTTCTCTCAATAAAAAAATTTACATAAAAAACTGCCAAGAATCGAAAAAAGTTTTGGAGGGCGCAAGGAAAAGCTTTTTTTAATTTATTTTATTTACGTTTTTCAGTAGTTTTGAGTAGTTTTTGGTTTCAAAAGTCGTTATTAAGAGGCGCAGAACGGTAACGTAGTCACAGCTTATGAATCATTTCATTTATTGATGATGACGGCGATGAAAATAATGACGTAATTAACAGTGATGTTTAAATATGTTTGGTTGGTGGTGATGTAGTCGTTGGCTTTTAAATTCCTTTTTTGCTGTATGTTTTTCTGTTTTATTATTATTGTATTCATAAAACGTTGCTTGATGATGTGTTTATCTTCTCAGTTTTTCCTGGGGAAAATATTCAAGAAGACACATAGAGATAGAGTGTGAGCTGGAGAGAGAGAATTTTCAACATAACCTCAATTAAATTAAGGTTATGTTGTTATTACACTTCGTTTGGATTTGGATTTGTTGCAGTTGTTGAGTTTTTCTTTTTTTTCTTCTTCTTCGCTTTCGCTTCAATGGCTGGTTGAGATGATAAATCACAGCAAATGAAAAATAATATAATGCGAAATACGAAATTATGTGATTTTTGCTGATGTTTTATTTAAGAATATTTTGATTTTTTCCGCTATAAATGATGTCATTGCTGGTGCTGTTGTAGCTGCTGCTGCTGCCAATGTTGTTGCCGCCGCTGTTTACAAATAGAAATGAAATCCTTTAGCTTTCAAAATAATCCAACATTAACTACTGTTCGTCTGCGGCAATGATGGTACGTTGAAAAACTGTAATGAAAGAGCAAAAAAAAGGGGGTTAATAAATGGATGAGTAAATTGAAAATTTGCAAATATGAAAGTATAAACATATTAATGAACTTATTAAATTTAAGAAAACTTATGTTAGCTATAGACTTTGATAAACATATGGAAATGTTTGGAAATTTGAGAAAAGTTTACTGAAATGTGTGACCATTGCAGACATATGGTTTTAAAGTTTATTTTTATACATACTCTACACCATAAGTTGTAAGTAAAATAAGTTTGTTTTTCATTTATGTATTTGTATTTTTAATTTGGTACCCCATAAAGAATATATTAACTGGATGGTTATAGTGAGCGGAGTCGATATAGCCATGTCCGTTTGTCTGTTGAAATCAACTACTATCCGCAGCCTACAAATAACTTAAATACACCCGGTTCGGTAGCTACATCAATTCGGGGAAATCGACCAATAAATGACAGAGATATAAGCAAAATAAACACGACTTATCTATATCTAGATTACTAAGTCAGTAACATAGAAAATATAGATATCCAATGATAAGCATTCCAAAGTCCTTTCCAACGATGTATATAACGCCATAGAAAATCGGACCGCCCAAAATTATTAGTCTAACACCCACCTTAAAGTATACCGATCGACTTAGAATCACTTCTTGAGTCGATTAAACGATGCCCGTCCGTCCATCCGTCTGAAAGGCTGTCCATGTAAACCTTGTGCGCAGGTCGCAATTTTGAAGATATGTATTTCGATCAAATTTGGTACATATTATTTTTTCGACTAAGCCTATTGGTTAACGTGCATAAGTCGCTTAAAAATGTTAGTATACACACAATATTCAACATAGTTAACTTTCATAAATCACACGACCTAATTTCATGGTGAGCGGTCCATACACTGAGGGAAAAACGACGTTGCAAAATCAACAACGATTGGTGTCATTTTGACACCATACGGTGTCACTTTTTTTCGACACCGTACTTTTACAATTTGTAAACAAACGGGTACGAATCGACAACGCAATGTTGTTAAATTATTCGCGACGCATTTCAACTTGAGTTGATTTTTATAAGTGTGTTTTAATTTTATTTACATTAAAATATTTAAAATATTTTATGAGGCAATTTTTAATTTACTCGCATTCACGATAAATGTTCTTTAGAAACATATAAAATTATATAGGAGACCAAAGACATTTATTTTTCTATAGGGTCTTCCAAAAGGGACTGAGGAACTTTGACAGTTGATAGCATCCATATTATTGAAGCTACATCTGTCGAATTGGCTGTCGTTTATAGCGTTCAATAGCACATGCAAATGATAAATTTTATTATTAAAATAGGCCCTAATCATTTCAGCGATAAGGCCCATTTCTGGATGAATGAACAAAGAAAATTGTCGAAATGGAACGATACCAATCCACATTATATTCAAATGCATCCCGAATAAGTAACAGTTTGGTGTTGATTTTGGGCTGGCGGCATCATCGGTGCATATTTCTTTAAGAACGATGATGATAACCATCAACTTCAACGATGATTACAAACGTCTTTTGGCCTGAATAGGTTGATATGGACACCAACGACATGTGGTTTCAACAGGAAAACGCTACGTTTTGGCCACCAAGTTCGTGTGATTTGACCCCACAAGAAAAGGTCTATTCTTGTGGGGTGTTTTTAAGTCGCAGGTCTATGCCAATAAAACACTAAGCTTTGAAAATATCGAATTTTGTACCAACAAAGCGTAATATGCGGGAAGTTTTGCTTTACTTCTTTAATTTGAAGCACACCGATTGCTCACCAAAAGCTTATGGTGAATGTGTTCCATCGGTTTCAACGTGCGAGAGATGGTTTTTTCGGTTCAGAACTGGTGATTTTGACACAGAATGCAAAGTTCGCCCAGGCCAGCGAACTTGCATTCTGTTTGAAGACCTAGAATTGGAGCCATTACTACATGAAGATTTTTGTCAAACTCAACAAGAGTTTGCAAAATCAGTGGGAGCTACTTAAGCAGCAATTTCAAAATGTTTGCGAACAGCAGTATTCATCTTAAAGCAGGGAAAATGGGTACCATACGAATTGAAGGCGAGAGACCTTGAAATACGATTTTGCATGTTGAAAGCTATAAAATCATTACTTCCGATGAAAAATTTATCCATTACGAAACCCGAAGTGTAAGAGATAGTACGTGAAGCACGGCCGACCAGCCGAATCGACACCAAAGCCAAATATCCATGGCGCTAAGGTAATTCTCTGTATCTGGTGGAACCAAAAGGTTGCTATCTATTATGAGTTGCTGAAATCTGGAAAACGAGCGTTTGTCGAAAAACGCCTAGAATATGCGGCCAGACATGTAACCTTATTATTCCATCATGAGAATACTCGGCCACATAACTGTTAAAAACTATTAATAATGAAGTTGTTGGCCTTATAGTCCAGACCTTGCCCCGTCCAAGTACTATTTGTTTCGATCGATGCAGAACGCTCTATCTGGGACAGAGTATACGAAATTTGCTTGATTCATTCTTGGCCTCAAAAAATCAGCAGTTCATTTGGCTCGGAATCCATATGTTTCCACATAGATGGGAAATATATATTGTAAAAATGTCAAATTCGTATTTTCAAGTCATACAGCCAATATTTATTTTATTTTGTAGCAAATTTATCTAGCCAAAATTTTAATCTTTTTAGAGAATCCTCCCATGTTAAGCAGGCAGTAGTTTTGTTCAAACCTAGAAAAAGTATGCGGCTTTTTGAGCCACTATACAAAAAATCATAGTGAAGTTTTGTAAAATAAATTTTAAGAACTTTTTATCTGTAGCATGATTTGGTGTTGCGATCATATACAGTTTCCGATTCTATTCAGTTTCAGTGGTGGGTATTACAATATCCATGTTAATTTTTAGAAGCAACCTTTAAACATCTATTAAATCTACAAACAAAAAGCACTTTGCTCAAAATCCTTTAATTAACGTTACTCTAGCAATCTTGCTATAAAACAAAATCTATTTAAATTTATAATTGATACGTTTCTATATAACAAACGTATCACACAAATAACACACTTTGCAACACAATTTTATTGCAAATAACTTTTACTTTTTGCCGTCGTTGTTCCCTTTGTTTAGTTTCAGTTTCATTTGTAATTTTATTTTATTTGTTTTGATTTATGAACTCATCATTATCCTGCTCAGTCATTAAAGTCCTTTTTATTGCAACTTAAGTTTGCAACAATAAAGTAGTATGTAGTACACGTCGTGCACAGCAACAAACAGCCATGAATAAATTTGTTCAATGGTGTCAGCTTGTCAAAATGTTCAATTATTGTTGCTATTTCTACTCTACTCTGCTGCTGTTGCGATATGCCTGATGTTGTTGTTGTTGTTTTCTACTTGAATGTTGTTAATTTTGTTGTTGGCGCTGCTTAAATTGAGAAATGTCATTACGTTTCTCGATTTTTTTTTTTTTTCATTTTGTAGTTATTTTGTTGTTATGAGTATTTTTGCTGTTGAGTGTGAGTTGCTAAAGTTCGCTTTGTGTCACAAAGCCAGTGAGAAAACAGAGAAAGAAATGTTGAACTCATTCCTTAACGGACAATATGGCGCCTTTGGTGTCGACATAAAGAATGAACACCAGAATGCTAAACTTTTTAATATGATGAATTACACCATTTACACAGTTTATTAGAAATGTTTATTTTCCATTTGATCAAGATGAATTTTTGTTCGTGAAAACACAATTTCACTGATATTTAGAAGAATATCACTAATACCACCTGTAGTACTCTTAATAGATTTATAATTTGGATTTCAGGTGGTATGAGTGATTTTTTATTAATATACATATAAATTTCCAACAAGTATACGCCTTGATTTAAGACAAATTTAGAGGGCATTTTACCCTCTTCTTTTATAATATCTAGATATAACTAGACTACTGAAGTTTTTAAATATAAAATTATAATATTACAACACTATAAAATTATAAAATTATAAAATTATAAAATTATAAAATTATAAAATTATAAAATTATAAAATTATAAAATTATAAAATTATAAAATTATAAAATTATAAAATTATAAAATTATAAAATTATAAAATTATAAAATTATAAAATTATAAAATTATAAAATTATAAAATTATAAAATTATAAAATTATAAAATTATAAAATTATAAAATTATAAAATTATAAAATTATAAAATTATAAAATTATAAAATTATAAAATTATAAAATTATAAAATTATAAAATTATAAAATTATAAAATTATAAAATTATAAAATTATAAAATTATAAAATTATAAAATTATAAAATTATAAAATTATAAAATTATAAAATTATAAAATTATAAAATTATAAAATTATAAAATTATAAAATTATAAAATTATAAAATTATAAAATTATAAAATTATAAAATTATAAAATTATAAAATTATAAAATTATAAAATTATAAAATTATAAAATTATAAAATTATAAAATTATAAAATTATAAAATTATAAAAATATAAAATTATAAAAGTAGATCCCCACAATAATATAACCATTTCTTTAAAAAGGATCTCAGTTCACAATTTTGATTTAATTTATGTTTGGCTCCAGTGTAATTGCAGTAAATGATAAGGCGAAATAAATACCCTCTAACCGACAATTGAAGCACTTTAATAATAACAACAACGACAACAAAAAAGCAACAACAAAACTATTTCTTTCATTCCACAGAGAATGGTTGACCTTTATGCAAGTGACACCATACATGCTCACAAAAACACAAACTCTTTTACACAGGAGCAGGAACAAAAGACCATTGAATGTATGAAATGCTTGCCACAAGCGAACATAATAAAGGGTTGCAAGTTTTTTAATATACATATTTCTATTACAATGAAGGCGGCAATGACGACGATGTTGCTGATAAGGGCACAAAACAATAAGAAGGATGACATACTTGGAAACATGGCATGAAATTAGGGAGTAAAGAAATAAAAAAAATTTGTATTGCATGAGCAATTTCTACATTTAAATATTTATTCTAAAACACATGTTAAATTGCAACTAATGTTATAAAGCATTTATATTACTATAAAATGTGCAGTAATGCTTAATTAAGTATCTACTTAAAGAACTTAATCAAATCCATTTCATTGGGGGAGTTATTTAAAACTTTAATTTGCTACTGTAAATTAAACAAAATTCTAAGAAATTTTTAAATTTAAAAGATACGAGCAGATATTTTCATGCTCAACACAAATTAACTCTTTTGTTTTAAAGGATTTTTTTCAACTTTTTGTTGCCATGTGCAAAATGAGGACAACATATTTTTAAGCAGACATGAAATTAAAGTTTTTAAATATTTAAATGTATGTAATTACAGGTCGCTTGCAAGAGACAAGACGAAACGAGAATGAGAATACACACATGAATGAATATTAAAGTTGATTTGTTATAATTTAAGTTAAACTCTTACAACATGACTTGAGCTACATACTCGTCCTGTAATCATGACAGGTATACGTTCACACACATACATATTTATATTGTCATATGTAATATACCTGTATGTGTGTAGTAAATATACAAGTTACCCAGCAGTTCTAGGATACAGTCCCGAAATTACTGTCTTAAGGGATACATTGACTACTTGCTTAACTGCTGGGTAGTGAGTGTGATTGTATATACTACATATTTATGTATAAGAAATGTAGAGTTAATTCATTTTGTTACCAATTTAACTTTAACTTCCCTTGAGTAAAGTTTTTTTTGTTTGTACAAAAACAGAACAACAAGAGATACATTTAAGGACTGAGATTAGTCAATAAAAGTCTTACTTTTACAAAATATAACTAAAACTTGTATGAGTTTTGAAAAACCGAAGAAGATCAAGAAAGCAGCATGAAAATAACTATCTTTGCTCAAAACGTTGTGAATAATTAGAAACAAACGAAATGGATCACATCCATCCACATTGGTTTAAAATATCGATGTTAGCTATTTTTGGATGTCTTATCTGAGTTTGATAGTATTTTTTTCTAGGTTTTTATACCCTTCACAATGAGTGGTAGAGATATACGTTTGCCATTCCCCATAAAGTTTGTAGTCACTATAGTCATGTGCGTCTGTCTGTTGAAACCAACTTTCGGAAGGCCCCAAATATGATGATTGATACTTCAATATATCGGGTATAGATGAGGTTCGGTCGATATTTAAAATCGGCCAACAAATGGCAGATACAGTGCTTGACAAAACAATGGAAACTTTTCCAAATATTTCATTAGTGGCCTAAAATCTGAAATATTTTTTTTAACAAATTTTAACATTTTTGTAGTATTTTATTTGTATACTTTTATTAACTTAATTTAACAAAAAACAAGGGACATAATAAATTAAATTCTAAAAATGAGAAAACAAAATTAAACAAATATGGTCTAAACTTAGCAATAACTCAATATTTTGTTGGGTATCCCTTATTTTTTATAACTGCTACACATCGATGCATTGAACCAATTAAAGAGTCAATGGTCTCCTTTGAAATATTTTGCCATTCCCTTACAACCGCCTCCGATAAATATTCCTTTCTGGTGTAATTTTGGGTCCTTATTTTACGATCTACAATTTCCCATGGATTTTCTATGGGATTAAGATCTGGCGATTGGGCAGGCCACTTCAAAACACGTACCTCGTTGGATTGTAACCACTCGGTTACAACCCTAGAGGTGTGTTTCGGGTCGTTGTCGTGTTGGAATCTCCAAACTAGGGGCATATTTTCCTCATCGTATGGATACATAACATCATTTAATATGGTTCTGTAGCCTATACCTGTCATGGTATCTTTTATAATATGAATTGGGCCCATACCTTGCCCTAAAAAACATCCCCATACCATAATATTGCCACCGCCAAACTTTATAGTCTTATTTGTGTACTTTGGTTTTAATCTTTTTCCCTTTGGTCGTCTTACAAATGTTCTCCCATCACTGCCTCTTAAATTGTATTTGGATTCGTTGGAAAAGAGGACAGTATTCCATTTCTGTATCGACCAATTTAAATGATCCCTGGCAAATTGTAGACGAGCAGAACGGTTCTTTTTAGAAATGAGTGGTTTTTTCACAGGACGATAGCAACCAAGACCAGTCTCATTTGGGTACTTATTTCTAATTTTAGGCTATTACCAACCTCTCGAGGAGTTATTTTTGGGAATTTCTTGAACTCTCTCGCTATTAATTATCTTCTGCTGAAACTGCTGATTTATTTATTGAATATTTGTCACAGATACTTTTTTGTTTTAAACCAGCTTTAAAATCGTTAATTATTTTATTTTTTAAGTCTTCACAAATCTTAACTTTAGCCATTTTCGTTAACTTTGAAAAAAAAGCAATTATGCGAAAAACTTAGAAAAAGAAATTGTGAAAAATTACCAGAATTTAAAAATAAAATAAAATAAAATAAAATAAAATAAAATAAAATAAAATAAAATAAAATAAAATAAAATAAAATAAAATAACTTGAAACAGGATGCTTTTTACATCGTTCTTTTAAATATTATTTTCGTTTTACACTTCTTTCTTGCAGAAGTTTAAAAGTTTCCATTATTTTGTCAGTAGCGAAATAGTGAATATTTTTAATTTTGTTCCATTTTTTCAGAATATAATTAATTAAAAACTATACAAGTAAAATACTAAAAAAAATTTGGAAAAGTTTCCATTGTTTTGTCAACCACTTGTATATAAGCAATAAACCACGATTACTTCGATTTTGTACCTATATATCGATTATGTAGACAATATGGACAACAAATGGAAGGCATTTCTTTCCAACCATAGAAATTCAGACCGATAATGATTAAATGATAGATAATAACTTTCTATTCTCTGTTGATAGTAATAAAAGGCTAGCAAATTTTACAATCTATTATAGAATTATCACAAAAAAATATGTACGAATATCGCTGAAGCTCCATTTACTTCATACCAATCTTCCCTTACGAAATTCAAAATTTCTTCAACATTATCACGAAGTTGGTAAAACTTATCCTTTTCACCTCCTAAATACACTCCTCTGCAATCAAATTGCGAACAAGTTTCGCAAATCACTATCTACCAACTCCTAAGATATCGAGTCGTTTTACAGGCAGTTGTCTGCATATAAAATAATTGGTCGGTCAGTGGTCAAGTAGGATGATCCATTGATGGTACCATCGTTGATATACAAAGCGGTTAAAACTCATCCTTTAGGACCATCAACCTCCGTTTCCAGGCCAGGGAACACAGCGTCATGTTGTCGTAACTGTTCCTCTGTGGATGTAATTTTGAAGTAGAGTTTAAACAATATAAAACTGCGGTTTCGGTTTTAAGGCGGTGAGGCAAAACTTCCCTGTGATGATATGGTCAGATTTCAGCAGCTCATAATGTATAGGACACTTTTGCTCCCACCGATGTCGATTCGGCTGGTTGGTCGGGCTTCACATACGATCATTCGGGTTATCGTAATGGATACGTTTTTCAAGTAATGATTCGCTGCAGAAATTATTTTCTTTTATAAAGTTCAAGCATCATTTCGGACATGCAAAATCTTTCAAGGTCTCTGAGCTTCAATTCGCCTTTCCCTGCCTTTGGATGAATCTGCGTTCGGTACACGTTTATATATTGCTGCTTGAAGAGCTCCCAATGATTTTACAAGCTCTTTTTTAGTTTTACATCAATCTTCATAGAGTAATTTTTTGGCAGACCTGGGCAATCTTTGTCTTCCATGTCAAAATCACCACTTCTGAACCGAACAAATCATCTCTCGCACGTTGAAACCGATGAAATTTACATTTACCATAAGCTCTGGTAAGCAATCGGTGTAATTCAGCGGCACTTTTTTCCAAATTAAAGAAGTAAAACAAAACTTCCCGCATATGACGCTTTGTTGACACAAAAAAACTTTATGGTTTACACTGTTCAATAACGAAGTGAGAATAAATGACAGACAAGTTATTAAAAACAAAAAACGCCTACAACCAATAATAAAAAGCATGAAACACCGAGGTATCGGTCAACACGAAACTATGGTTTGAATGCAGTCCCTAAACAGTCAGGCAAGAGGTGCATATGTACGAGAAGAGAACACAGAGAGATATCACCTAGAAGATATGATCTATTTGATATCAGTTCTTACTTGAATGGTTTGAACGGAGACGAAAAATTTCGTTGTACTAAAAGGCCTCTCACCGTCTATTTAAGGCACCAGAATATTCTGGCAGAACTGAGATGGTGCTGACTTCTGCTCCCATCAAATATACCTGACAAGATTTACAAAGAAACGTGAAAAATTACAAATTCTTTTGGGATGAAGGTTTGTGTTTCTTTGATCTCTTATTACAAAATTACAAACCACTTCATTTCAGATTGTTTATGATGAGCAGTTCCGGCCCATATGTATATGGAAATTATATTGAGAGAATCAAATTAATAGTATATTTGAAAAGTTTCGGATGTTTCGGATAGTCCGAATAATTATTTTTTGGATGAATATTAGGCACGGTTTCGGTCGGAAAAAACAGGTTTCGGTCGTACAATAATAGAGAGACCTTGATTCTTTCAGCAGTTTGTGAGATCACAGTCCTTAAATACATATTAAATAGATACGTGTAACCAGATATGATATGTTTGCATGATGACGTTGTTGATGATAATTTAATGTTGTTATTGTTCTAAATGATACACATACAAAAACTTATACACACACTCACTAAGACATACATTTCTATATCTTTCATATCCATATGTAACTTGCAAAACAGTTATAACTACACACATTCATACATTAACTCACTAACTAACTAACATATGTAAACCAACCATATCCTATCATATCCTTTCCTTTACTCAAAAATGTGTTATAGTACTTTCATGTATAAATGTGTGAAAGTACATTAAACTTAAACCCCACTTTGACATAATTCACGTCTTGAAAGTCTGTACATATGTAAGGATGTGTCTGAAATTGAGTGCATATAAGCAGCATATATGGGTGTCCTTTAAGTGTATAGGTACTTGTTTATAGCTTAGTTTTATTAACATGTTTATGTATTTGTAAATTTATTGACTTTTTATATTAGTTTTTTGTACTTTTCTTTGTTTTTGATGTTTCATTTGTTGTGATGTTTCTTTGTTTTTTGTTGCTGTTTTTTGTTGTTAATAAAAATATATAGTACAAATGTTTATGTCAATGTAAAAATGTTATTAAAGTCATATTAATGTCTTAAGGAGATGTTGAACGTTGATGTTGAATTGGTTCAAAAAAAAAAGTTCGAGGTTGAATTGAGGTAATCTTTAAAATGGGCTAATAAAGTTATAACTTGAGTTTAGTCAGCTGGAAAGTACAAATTATCACAATAAAATCCAGGAGAAAATTTTAACAATTAAAACTTAAGGATAAAAAGAACAATATTAATGGAAGAGAGAACGAAGAGAACAACGTTGAATTCTTGTTATACCATAGTGCGGAGTTGGAGAGGAATCGAATGATCAAACATGATCAGCTATAATTCATGAACTGACTTACTTAGCTGACATTTAATTGAAGCTTACTGAGGTTTGAATTTGACTCTAACTTAACATGCAAAGCAAATCACATAAATGACTTAAGACTTAAACAATAAGCGAAATAATTCATATTTACATAAACAAATATGAATTATTATCACTAAAAAAAAAAACCCAACTTGGTCCCACAAAAAGTTGGCCAAACAAGCAAAGGTCTGCCGTCAAACTGATTCAAATGTTATTAAACAGTATCGGAAGAACATTTTCAAAAGAGCTCCCAACACATCCGGTAGGAAAACAGTCCGGACTCGGACTATTCGGTACGAAAAATTAAAGTCAATGCGGATTTAAAAACATACAATGCTCAAAAAGTTCCTGACAGGAATTCTGCTTTAAATTTAGAGGCCAAAGAGAGATCACGGAAATTAAAGTCAAATTTTATAAAAAAAAAACAAGTAAGAGAGCAGCTATATTCGGCTGTGCCGAATCTCATATACCCTTCACCAAATTATACTTTAAAATAAAAATTTTAAATATTTTTAGGTAAACAAAATTTAAATTTTTTCCAGTTGTTTTTTCGAAATTTGTTTTTTAATTTTAAAAATTTTTTTTTTAGTTTTTAATTTTTTTTTTAATATTTAGAGAAAATAATTTGATGAAAAAAAAAATTCGGGTTAAAAAATATTTTTCCGATTTTGGCCCAGGTCCAACTTACTATGGTCTTATATACGTCGTTGCACAGGTCTTTGAAATATCTATCATTAGATATCCATATTGTTTATAATAATGATTTAGTAATCCAGATATGGGTCAAAAATAGGTCAAAAATCGAGGTTGTCCTGGTTTTTTCCTTATATCTCAGCCATTTGTGGACCGATTTTCTCGATTTTAAATAGCAACCGAGCCGGAAGAATTTCGGATTTTTGATATTGATGTATCATTCGTTTATGTAAGTTATTTGGGGGCTTCAGAAAGTTGATTTCAACACACAGACGGACATGGCTATATCGACTCCGCTATCTATAACGATTCAGAATATACTTTGTGGGGTCGCAAATTAAAAATGTAGAAATTACTTCACTTTGCAACTCATAGTGAAGGGTATACAAATATACCTGTTGCAATGGATTACGAAACGTATATTCTGTAAAATTTTTTGCTGCTTCCGGGTCAATATTTTTATGTTGCTGATGCTCGAGGGAATGTTGTAGAAAAATGTAGGACCCCAAAGCAGAAAATTGTCCCAAAAAGTTCTTGGCATGGCAAGCAATATGCAATTGTGGCAAAAGAAGCCAAACATTTGTTACAAAGGGCTCTATAAATACCGAAATTTATATAAAGGAATGTTTACAAAAAAGGATGCTTCCATTCAGAAGACTTCTTAATGTGTCCACTTATTTTTGGCCTGATTTGGCATCCTGTCACAAGGTCTTAAGTACAAGAACAATAATGTGGTATTTGTACCAAGAGAGGCAAATCCTCTAAACTAAGCTAAGCTAAGTTCAGTGGAGAGATATTGCACTCTCGTTAAAAGTGAATTGAAGAGCACGAAAAAGGTGTCCAAAAGTGTGGTAGGTTTTTTAACGGAGATGGACTACGTGTTCGAACAAAGTGACAGAAAGCTATATAAAAACCTTAATGGAAGGGTTTGCGGAAAAGTTTCATGAATGTATCACTAGTGATTGGAACTATAAAAATAATATTTTTCGTAAGTTGTAATAATAATTTCAATCAAATAAAAAAAATCAAAACTGTAGGTTTAGTGGTTTCTTTTTTATTAACATTTATGTATGTTAAGATTGTTTTTATCTCACTCCTTACAAAGACTTTTTAAAAACTCAAAAAATCATATAATGGATTATCTAGCTTACAATTCTGATCTCTTCTTTTCCACACATTAACATCAAATCAGTGTTGCCACTTCATGTGTAATTACACATATTGTGTGTAATTTTAACATGGATGTGTAGCCCATGTGTAATTGAGTGAATGTGTAATTTTAAATTTCAATTATATCCAAAATATATTGTCAATGTATGTCTTTTATCTATATTTTGAATTGTAATTGAATGAATGAATTATGGATTGTTCAGATTACAAAACCGACTGAAATAAATATGTACATTTATATGAGGGAAAGTAGCTTATCCTCTATTTTAGTTGATAAAAAAAATCCAGTATCTCTAAATGTATTCATATTTATTATATTGTACTCGTTTGTTACTCAGTATAATGGAATTATATGTACTAGGATCGCCGAAATTCGAATATATGATGGCCGAAATTCGAAAACCATATATGTTTTATTAATATTTGTGGACAATAACTATTTATATATAAGATGAAGTTTGAACTAAATTAACATTAAGGTTTGCAGAAAAATACGATAAGTAATTTGTAGATTGCTATGTTTGGTTTTCCAGGTGGACATTTCGCCGTTTGTGATAGTTTTGTTTGCGTAATATTGATAATAGAAACTAAATTTTAGTTTATATATAAGACTTTTAATTCCAACATGAAAAAAATGTAAAACAACAAATACTATTCAATAACTATACATTTTTACAAGTTATTACAAATT